>NC_053023.1:571494330-571546790 GCF_003073215.2 Triticum urartu | reverse complement strand
GGTAAAACCCTACTCCTGCTTGATTAATATTGAAGATATGGGTAGTACAAGAGTAGATCTACCACGAGATTAAGGAGGCTAAACCCTAGAAGCTAGCCTATGGTATGATTGTGTATGGAGTTGATCCCCTACGGACTACAACCCTCCGGTTTATATAGACACCGGATAGGGTTAGGGTTACACAAAGTCGGTTACAATGGTAGGAGATCTTGAATATCCGCATCGCCAAGCTTGCCTTCCACGCCAAGGAAAGTCCCATCCGGACACGGGACGAAGTCTTCAATCTTGTATCTTCATAGTCCAGGAGTCCGGCTGAAGGTATAGTCCGGCTACCCGAACACCCCCTAATCCAGGACTCCCTCAACAGGTATGACTATCTTGATTCTGTCATAAATTTGTCATGGATGTACATGCATGACAGAAAACATGACCTACTGTGACAAACACGTATCATCACGGAAGCGTATTTTGTTGTAGTGGATCATGGGCTGTGAGCCGACTGAACGGTATTAGCCACCACATATCTGCTATGGATCCTGTTGCGCGACTGAGAAACTGCAGTGTTTTGCTCTCCTGCTGCTCGGAGCAGCGCTCTGATCTGCATCAAACCTCTACCAGCTTTCGACTGGGATGGCTGAATGGATTCTGCTATACGGGCCGCAGAGGTAAGATTCTGAATCGGAGTGTGGTATACATGTGGTTCCAGTGAAAATAACTGTCGCTGTTGTCGACTGGACTCGGGAATCTGTCGGCGAGCACGGTCGTCGAGTGCACGCTGAAGGTTCTCTAGTTGGGCGCGCTCAGCCAAAGTGGCCAAACGCGTCGCCTCCAAGGCCCGAGCCTCAGAGGACTCGCCGACAATGGGCGTGTGGAGGGCCCCCACATTGCGGCGATGAAGTTCCTCCCTCTGCTAAGAGGAGAGAGTCTCGGGGTGGTACTCTTCATGAATGCGCGATGGATCTCCACCGCCGTCGTCGCCGCCATTGGGACGCATGCCAAGCGGGCTGTGAGGCATGTCGACCATCAGGACCTCCGCCGCGGGGTCACTGTTGTCGCACTCGGACAGGGTCTTGACGGAGCTAGTCGAACAGGCCGTAGAGAGATTCGTCGGGCTCAATTTCCGCGACTTGAGGGGTGGCCAACTGACGCGCCACCGCGTGCTTCACCCACCACCGAAGCCGTGACCGACCGAATCGCTTGTAACGGTGAGTGGGGGGAGCGAAGATGCTGTGGGAGCCGACCGATACTGAGTTGACGGCTGCCGCAGAAGGACGCCGCGAACGCACGCGCGAAAGTGTGTCACCCCGCGGACAGGGAGCACCTCGACGTCGAGAGGAGCTTCCTGAAGCCAAGCGGAGTCGTCGGCGATGAAGACGAGCGCGCTGAGACGGATCTCGCGGCCCTCTGCCAAACCTCCGCCGAAAATAATGATGAAAAGACTCGGGGAAATCGCAACCTCACCAGAAAGTCGCTAAGACACCTGCCCCAAGGTGGGCGCCAACTGTCGTGGTTCTAAGTCTGACAGTAAAGTAGGGGGTAGGAATGTAAAGGCAAGATCCTAGCTACGGTGAGATTGTGCACGCAAGATATACGAGTTCAGGCCCTTCGTGGTGGAAGTAACAGCCCTACGTCTCGGTGCCCGGGGGCTCGGTCGATTGGATTATGCGTGAAGTTATAGGGGGTGCGAACCCCTATCCCAGAGGAGGGGGTGGCTTATATAGAGTGCGCCAGGACCCCAGCCTTCCCCCGTTACATAGGTTCAATGTACATAAAGAGGGGACGTTACTGGTAACGTCAGCATTAAAGTGATATAAATGACCCTTAAGACTACAGAGTGAACGCCTGACCGTTGCCATCCTGAGAGGCCTTAGATCTACTGCGCTCCGAGTGGTTTCTGATGTGGTCAAATGATTATATCATGGTCGAATGGAATTGGGTTATCAGAGTGGAACTCATGGTCGAGTGGGTTGCATCTTGAGGTGATTCCAGTCGGTAGAATTTGCTATCCTTTGAATGTCTTTGACTATAGGGCAGTGTTCTTGGGAAGGGTTCTTAGATCAGGTCTATTGCCCTACCCTAGGTACACGGCACCGTCACCAACTTTCCTTGATGAACCGTGGTTTCATCACCATTTTCGTACGCGCGAACCATTGTTCTTGAGCATTGTGGAGGTGGTGGAGGCACACAATGACTACTTCAAGATCACGAGGGATTGTTGCAGATAACTATCATTCTTAGCTATGCAGAAATGCACGGCTGCTCTGAGGATGCTTCCACTTGGTACTACCGCCGATGCCTTTGCTGAGTGTTGGGAAACGTTGCATGGAAAACAAAAAATAATCTATGCACACGCAAGATCTATCCATGGAGATGCATAGCAACGAGAGCGAAGAGTGTGTATACGTACCCTCGAAGACCGTAAGCGGAAGAGTTTAGTAACGCGGTTGATGTAGTCAAACTTCTTCGCGATTCAACCGATCAAGTACCGAACGTACGGCACCTCTGCATTCAGCACACGTTCAGCTCGGTGATGTCCTCGCCTTCTTGATCCAGCAAGACGGGCATAGTAGATGAGTTCCAGCAGCACGACAGCATGGTGATAGTGGTGATGCAACTATCTCCGCAGGGCTTTGCCGAACACTACGGAAAATATGATCGAGGATGAACTAGAGGGAGAGGGGCGCCGCACACGGCTTGAGAATCGTGGTGCGTGTTGCCCCTCTCCCTCCTCTCATATATATAGGTGGAGGGGGAGGGCAGTGATGAGGACATGACTACCTTGGATACAACCAAAAATATTGCATACATGCATATTTGTCAGGTGATTTCTAGTGCAAACTATTCAATAATTTATTTATGTTATCTAGAACAAAAATACTTCACACACTTTTGTGTTTTGTCTAATTGCAGGTGTATGGGACATTTGTACAATCCACATATGAAGATAAGGGAAAAATGAGAAGTTTAGGTTCTGTTCAAAAAGTCCTCTCATGTCACTTTTGGGCCAAGAGAAGATAGAGTCCAAGTCTCTCATGTTCTAGATTCAGATTCGGATTGCGCATACATACCTCACTCAAAACGCCAATAACTTTTTCATACGAACTCCGAATTGGGTGATTCTTTCTTTTGTTAAAAATTAGATTTCGTTCTCTTTCCAACCCAATTGGATCCACCTTCAAATTCGTCCGGAGCGTTGAGATATCGATGAAACAATCTGACGCTGCAACAGAATCCGAGTCAAACAACAAGTCGAAAGGTGTTGCATCACCTCCACTTGGGCCCATGATCCTTGTACGACCTAGGGTTAGTTTTAGGCTGCCTTGGGACGTCCTTCCACCTCCTTGACCGCCACCCCTTGCTCCTATATAAGTAGAACCATCTAGTAGATTTTTCCTTGGGATTTGTTTAGTTAAAAGTTTGCCATTGCAACTTCGTGTACTTCGTTTGTGTCCAACGACCAGACCAAGACCGCTTTCAGATCCCCACCTTTATCAATACTTCATCCATACTCGCAATATTTAGATTGCTTAATCATATTATTGCTTGTTCTTTGATTGCTTGCAGGAATAGACCTTCGTGGTCAGGTTGGTCGTGCTCTGGCATGGTCAATAACCACTCGGAGTTGGTTTAGCGATTTTTAAGGCGCAACATTGTGCACGTTTGTAGTCGGATCATCAAAGTCGTCTCCACCAAATCGATAGTTATCATTTCATCGAAAGATCGGGCCCCTTGCCTTCTATCAAGTGGTATCGGTTTTCAGGTTGGTCGGTGAGAATTTCCTGCTTTACCTATTGTCCAAGAAAAAGCCACAAAATAAGTTAGATCTATTCATCATTTGTTCAAGCCAGTTTGAGCCTTTGCAATTTTCTTTTCATTGCTTGCATAGTTGAATTATCGGTTGCATCGTCGTGTCGAGTTGCTGGTCTTAGTGTCTAGTTCGTTTGGAGTTTCGAGTTCTGTTCACATTAGTCATGTCGCCGCTGCATCATTATCCCTTCTGCTGTCCACCATCCATCCATCAATTTCCTGCACATGCTACCCACCGTTCATTGTCATAATCATAGTTAAGATCGTTCACATCTTCGCTTGATCCAATCTGCATCTTATCTAGTTTGTTTCAGAAAAGGAGAGAGAAAAAACACCGAGAAAAAAAGATAGAAAAAAGTACAAAAAAGACAGAGAAAAAAGGGAAAAAGAAGAAAAGAAGTGTGAGGGAAAAAAGAGAGAGAAAAAAATTTCGGATCTATTTAGACTCAATCTCGTAGTTGAATTCGGATTGGAATCTGTTTTGTGCACTGTTCAGTAAAACTGGCATAACTTCCTCATACGAAGTCCGTTTTGGCTCTACGAGTACTCAAATGAAAGCTAGAGACGAGCCGCATCTAAATAGTTATAGAAGCTTTTTCAATATTTGGCGTCTCAAAATTGGCTTCTAAATAGGTATTTTTGCCCTCCGAAGTTCGCACATACAGTTGTTCCGGTTTTTCAGGCCAGTTTTAGAATTATTTGACTCCTCATATCAATTCGGAATTGAGTGATTCTTTTTGCATTGGAAAGCTTGAGTTAGTAACATTATTTGAAAAAAGTTATCAGAAAATTGTCTCAAACTTTTCAAGAGGAAAGTTGGAGAGAGAGTTGTTGTATATCCTGCTTAGTAGTTGTTTTTCATCGTTATCTTTACTGCCGTTGTGATCTTCACTTATATCTTGCTGTCTAGAGTTACTTAGTATCCTTCATTGATGCTAGTTGTGCTACGCCGTGACCTCATTAATGTTCTAGGCTCGTGTCTCTAGTCCGGTCCAGCCTAGGACCAGCACAGTACCGTCGTTGAGCGTTTATTCAACATTGCATCTCTGAATTGATTATTGCTAATATTTTGCTACCATATATAGCCAACCCAGCTCCACATATTTCTACACCATGTATGTGTACGTTCCCCTAGCAATCGCTTTACACAATCTTCGGAGTTATTTGACACCGCTGGTTGCCTGTTACCACCTGCCGCATGGTAAGAACTTGTAAGATATTGATATTTGCTTTACTGTGAGCACTTTACAACCACATCCTAGTAGTTCATAGGAACATTATTCTCGAATTTTGTTTCTTGTTTCTACTAATCATGACAGGTTTTGGAAATAGAAGTTCTTGGACGACAGACACATCTTCACCATCACGAGAGTTGGGAGAACACACACAAGCACATGGTCAGGTTATCTCTTTACCGTCATTTGAGGGTAGATTTAATCCTGCTATTTATCTAGCTTGGGAGCTTGAAGTAGAACAAGTTTTTAGTCACCATGACTTTTCGGAACTTGAGTGAGTACGAGCTTCCAGTAGAGCATTTACTGGTTTTGCTTCTGTTTGGTTGAGTGTGCATTGTAAGAAAAACATTGATAACCAACCCACAACTTGGAAAGATTTGAAAGATGTAATGAGACAACAATTTTTCCCTCCTTACTATCGTCGTGAATTGATTTGCAAATTTGAAAATTTTAAACAAGGCAACAACACTATTCATGCTTACTACCAAGAGTTCAAATCTTATATGCATCATTGTGACATAGAAGAATCTGAAGATGATACAATGAATAGATTTTTTGGTGGTTTGAACCATAATATTCAGGCAAGATTTCAGTATATTCCTCATTGCATTACTGGTATGTATGTTCGTGCTTGTACCTTTGAGAGACATATACCGGAGGATGCATTGAGTGACTACAACTACTATTCCAGTTCATGCTCACCACCGCCGGTTGGTTCCTCCACCGTTGCACCTTGATAACCCACAAGTATAGGGGATCAATTGTAGCCTCTTTCGATAAGTAAGAGTGTCGAACCCAACGAGGAGCTAAAGGTAGAACAAATATTCCCTCAAGTTATATCAACCACCGATACAACTCTACGCACGCTTGACGTTCACTTTACCTAGAACAAGTATAAAACTAGAAGTACTTTGTAGGTGTTTTTGGATAGGTTTGCAAAATAATAAAGAGCACGTAAATAAAAGTAGGGGCTGTTTTAGGTAAATAAGCAATAAAGTTAGTACAGCGAGTGTGGAAAAGTGGTGGTAGGAGTTGCAAAATTGTCCCTAAGGAATTGACTATGTTACTAGACCGATAGCAAGTTTTATGTGGGAGAGGCCACTGCTAGCATGTCATCCCTGACTTGGAATTCTATGCACTTATGATTGGAACTATTAGCAAGCATCCACAACTACTAACGTTCATTAAGGTGGAACCCAACCATAGCATTAAGATATAATGGTCCCCCTTCAATCCCGTATGCATCAATTTCTATGCTAGGTTGAAGCTTCTGTCACTCTTGCCCTCCAACACATAGTCCTATCAACATACAACTAACCCTATGGTGTGATCCACGCGCGCGCTCATGTGATGGGCACCAAAGGACAGCAACATAACCACAAGCAAATTAAACCAATCATAGCAATTCACCAATTACCGATAGGACAACGAAAATCTACTCAGACATCATAAGATGACAACACATCATTGGATAATAATATGAAGCATAAAGCACCATGTTCAAGTAGAGGGTACAGTGGGTTGCGGGAGAGTGGACCGCTGTAGATAGATGGGGGAAGGTGATGAAGATGTTGGTGAAGATGACGGAGGTTGTCGGTGTCAAAATCGGCGGATCTCGGGTAGGGGGTCCCGAACTGTGCGTCTAGGCCGAATGGTAACAGGAGGCAAGGGACACGAAGTTTTACCCAGGTTCGGGCCCTCTTGATGGAGGTAAAACCCTACGTCCTGCTTGATTAATATTGATGATATGGGTAGTATAAGAGTAGATCTACCACGAGATCGGAGAGGCTAAACCCTAGAAGCTAGCCTGTGGTATGATTGTTGTTCTGTATGTTGTCCTACGGACTAAAACCCTCCGGTTTATATAGACACCGGAGAGGGTTAGGGTTACACAAAGTGGGTTACAATGGTAGGAGATCTATATATCCGTATCGCCAAGCTTGCCTTCCACGCCAAGGAAAGTCCCTTCCGGACACGGGACGAAGTCTTCAATCTTGTATCTTCATAGTCCAGGAGTCCGGCTGAAGGTATAGTCCGGCCATCCGGACACCCCCTAATCCAGGACTCCCTCAGCGCCTTCGCACTCTTCCTGGTTGCCGTGCACCACCTTCGGCTTGACATTAAAAGTCTTGAGCCATAGGCCGAAATGGGGGCGGATGCAGAGGAAAGCCTGAAAGAACATGCGGTGCCCCCATGTTTGGTTTTGGTAATTGATGACAATCTCTATGGACTAATGGTTGCCTTGAGTTATATTTGAAGGTTTTGTCCATAGGCTTTTCTTGGAGTACATGTGTTGGTTTCAAGGAGAGTTTGTGTCGACCAAGGTGCTATTCAAGGAATTACCTAAAGATTGGTCTTGTGAGAGGTTGATCAAGACTAAGTTAAAGAGTGAATCAAGTTGATCAACCCACAAAGCGTAGAAGATGTACCGAGAGGGATCAAGTGATCCCATGGTATGGTAAGCATTGTCAATTACGCTTTGTGTACTAACCCATGGTCTTCGTGAGGGTTCTTTGTGGGGTTAGGCTGCGGTGTGCAAGTTCAAGTGGAGCACCACGAAGAGATCAAATGCTTGAAGCTTGCTATCCTTTGTGGTGAAAATGGACCTGTGAAGATGTGCGGAAGAGTAGCTCACCCATAGTAGAGTATGGGGGAGCAATCAACTAGTCTTCATCGACTCAACACAATCAAGAAAGGTTGCGGTGTGCAAGTTCAAGTGGAGCATCACGAAGAGATCAAATGCTTGAAGCTTGCCGTCCATTGTGGTGACAATGGACTTGTGAAGATGTGCGGAAGAAAGGCTCACCCATAGTGGAGTATGGGGGAGCAATCAACTAGTCTTCATCGAGCCAACACAATCAAGAAAGGTGGTCCAACTTGAGGAATTCAAGATCATCATCATCTAGCTCAAGTGGACCATGTGCAAGGCAAAGGTTTGCCCTTGATAGGTTTTCTATTTTACCGGTCTCATGATGGTAGTTGGGAGACCGGGTTATAGGATCGATTGCTGTACTATCAAGGGGGGCTCTCGATGAGTAGCTTGATCGCATCGTTCGTTGAGAGCTCAAACCATTGCATCCTTGCACCATCTTTCTTGGTTCTTGTTTGGTTCTCTTTGTGAGTCTTAGAGCTTACGGTCATCTTGTTAACAAGCTTGAGTTCATCGAAAACAGAGTTCTCTTGCATCTTCTATGCTGTTTTGATGCTACTCGTCGTCTTGTTTCCAACAAGCTTGAGTTTGCTCAATTCGGAGCTCATATGCAGAAGTTATGGCAGTTCTGGTTTTCTTGAGTGTGGTTTTTGTCAGGATCCCAGCGGTAGTACCATGGTACCCAGCGGTAGTACCGCTGAGGAGTCACAAGCGGCAGTACCGCTCCGCAGCGGTAGTACCGGCGGTGACTCCACAGCAGTACTACCGCTGGCTTACCATGTCCCTACCGCGTCGATTCGAGGGGTCTTTTTTTGTGTCGGATTGTGCGGTACCTCGCTGCGGCAGTAGTGCGGCAGTACCGCTCCTTAGCGGCAGTACTGCTCCTTAGCGGCAGTACCGCCCTTCCTCCGCGGTAGTACCACCCGGTTCCCTCTTTCCCTTTCCCCTTCGTTCTGCGCGGCAGTACCGCCGAAGGGAGCGGTAGTACCGCTTAACCCAGCGGTAGTACCGCTGTCTCCTGCGGTACTACCGCCCCAAGGTTCATGTTTTGTTGCTCCTTTTCCCTGTTTCTTCCACCTGAGCGGTAGTACCGCTCGTGTGCGGGCTGAGCACTTAACGGTTGGATTTTCCCCCTCCTATAAAAGGGGGTCTTCTTCCCCATTGAACCTTATCTCCCTTTGAGCTCGTGTTCTTCCCCCATTGTTGACCTTCTTCGAGCTTGCTAACTCTCAATCCCTCCATGGATTCTTGCTAGTTTTTAAGGGAAAAGAGAGAGGAGATCTAGATCCACATTTCCACCAATCACTTTCTCCTCTATGTGAGGGGAACCCCTTGGATCTAGATCTTGGAGTTCTTGGTGTTCTCCTTCTTGTTCTTCCTCTCATTTTCCTCCCTAGCATTAGTTGCTTCGGTGGGATTTGAGAGAGAAGGACTTGGGCACTCCGTGTGCCCTTGCCATTGCATTTGGTGCATCGGTTTGAGTTCTCCATGTGATACGTGGAAGTTACAAGTTGAGAAGCTTATTACTCTTGGGTGCTTGGTACCCTTGAGCTTGTTCCTCTTGGGTGCTTGGGCGCCCTAGACGGTTGTTGGTGTTCGGAGCTCAATCATTGTGGTGCAAAGCTCCGGGCAAGCATCGGGGTCTCCAATTAGGTTGTGGAGATCGCCCCGAGCAATTTGACGGGTACCGGTGACCGCCCCCAAGGGTTGCCAAAGTGTACGGGTTCGGTGACCGCCCCCAAGGGTTTCCATCTGTACGGGTTCGGTGACCGCCCTCAAGGGTCCCTTAGTGGAATCACGGCATCTTGCATTGTGCGAGAGCGTGAGGAGATTACGGTGGCCCTAGTGTCTTCTTGGGGAGCATTGTGCCTCCACACCGCTCCAAACGGAGATTAGCATCCGCAAGGGTGTGAACTTCAGGATACATCATCGTCTCCTCGTGCCTCGGTTATCTCTTACCCGAGCCCTTTTACTTATGCACTTTACCTTGTGATAGCCATATTGTTTCTTGTCATATATCTTGCTATCACATAGTTGCTTATCTTGCTTAGCATAAGTTGTTGGTGCACATAGGTGAGCCTAGTTGTTTTAGGTTTTGTGCTTGACAAATTAACCGCTAGGTTTATTCCGCATTTGTTAAAGCCTAAACCGTAATTATTTTAAAACGCCTATTCACCCCCCCTCTAGGCGACATCCACGATCTTTCACTCGCACATGACGATAAACGCTGAGATGTTGAGGATAAAGTTCGGGGCCAGATCATGGAAATCCAGGCCGTAGTAGAACATGAGTCCCCGGACGAATGGGTGGATAGGAAAGCCCAGTCCGCGGAGGAAGTGGGGAAGGAACACTACCCTCTCATGGGGCCTTGGGGTGGGGAGGAGCTGCCCCTCTTCGGGAAGCCGGTGCGCGATGTCATTAGACAAGTATCCGGCCTTCCTCAGTTTTTTGATGTGTCCCTCCGTGACGGAGGAGACCATCCACTTGCCTCCCGCTCCGGACATGGCTGGAGAAGGTTGAGGTGGGGAGTGCGGATTTGGGCGCTGGAGTCGAGTGCGCGAAAATGGATAGGCAAAGGAGGAAGAAGGCGTAGGTGAAAAGGTGGATCCTTATCCCCTTATATGGGTGGACGCAACTACGTGTCCCTACCAGCCTGGTAAAACTCGCTTATCTCCAAGCGCCATAATCAATGGCGCGGTTGGGTTACCCATGCCCGTATTGATGAGAATCTCGGAATAAGGGGACACGATCTCTGCTTTAACAAGACGTGCCAAGGAAACCGCCTCGCGTGACACGCTGAGGTGGGATAATAAAACGATTCGAATAAAGGCTTGGCCGTGGTGCGTCGCACTACGGAATACGTCAGCAGATTAGATTTGTGTAAATATTATTCTCTCTATGGCAATATGTGGAAACTTATTTTGCAGAGCCGGACACTATCTTTGTGTTCAAAATCTTCTATGAAGTACTTGGAGGAGGAACCCGCCTTGCAATGCCGAAGACAATCTGCGCGCCGGACTCGTCATCATTGAAGCCTGGTTCAGGGGCTACTAAGGGAGTCCTGGATTAGGGGGTGTCCGGATGGCCGGACTATACCTTCAGCCGGACTCCTGGACTATGAAGATACAAGATTGAAGACTTCGTCCCGTGTCCGGAAGGGACTTTCCTTGGCGTGGAAGGCAAGCTTGGCGATACGGATATATAGATCTCCTACCATTGTAACCCACTTTGTGTAACCCTAACCCTCTCCGGTGTCTATATAAACCGGAGGGTTTTAGTCCGTAGGACAACATACAGAACAACAATCATACCACAGGCTAGCTTCTAGGGTTTAGCCTCTCCGATCTCGTGGTAGATCTACTCTTATACTACCCATATCATCAATATTAATCAAGCAGGACGTAGGGTTTTACCTCCATCAAGAGGGCCCGAACCTGGGTAAAACTTCGTGTCCCTTGCCTCCTGTTACCATTCGGCCTAGACGCACAGTTCGGGACCCCCTACCCGAGATCCGCCGATTTTGACACCGACAACCTCCGTCATCTTCACCAACATCTTCATCACCTTCCCCCATCTATCTACAGCGGTCCACTCTCCCGCAACCCACTGTACCCTCTACTTGAACATGGTGCTTTATGCTTCATATTATTATCCAATGATGTGTTGTCATCTTATGATGTCTGAGTAGATTTTCGTTGTCCTATCGGTAATTGGTGAATTGCTATGATTGGTTTAATTTGCTTGTGGTTATGTTGCTGTCCTTTGGTGCCCATCACATGAGCGCGCGCGTGGATCACACCATAGGGTTAGTTGTATGTTGATAGGACTATGTGTTGGAGGGCAAGAGTGACAGAAGCTTCAACCTAGCATAGAAATTGATGCATACGGGATTGAAGGGGGACCATTATATCTTAATGCTATGGTTGGGTTCCACCTTAATGAACGTTAGTAGTTGTGGATGCTTGCTAATAGTTCCAATCATAAGTGCATAGAATTCCAAGTCAGGGATGACATGCTAGCAGTGGCCTCTCCCACATAAAACTTGCTATCGGTCTAGTAACATAGTCAATTCCTTAGGGACAATTTTGCAACTCCTACCACCACTTTTCCACACTCGCTGTACTAACTTTATTGCTTATTTACCTAAAACAGCCCCTACTTTTATTTACGTGCTCTTTATTATTTTGCAAACCTATCCAAAAACACCTACAAAGTACTTCTAGTTTTATACTTGTTCTAGGTAAAGTGAACGTCAAGCGTGCGTAGAGTTGTATCGGTGGTTGATATAACTTGAGGGAATATTTGTTCTACCTTTAGCTCCTCGTTGGGTTCGACACTCTTACTTATCGAAAGAGGCTACAATTGATCCCCTATACTTGTGGGTTATCAAGGTGCAACGGTGGAGGAACCAACCGGCGGTGGTGAGCATGAACTGGAATAGTAGTTGTAGTCACTCAATGCATCCTCCGGTATATGTCTCTCAAAGGTACAAGCACGAACATACATACCAGTAATGCAATGAGGAATATACTGAAATCTTGCCTGAATATTATGGTTCAAACCACCAAAAAATCTATTCATTGTATCATCTTCAGATTCTTCTATGTCACAATGATGCATATAAGATTTGAACTCTTGGTAGTAAGCATGAATAGTGTTGTTGCCTTGTTTAAAATTTTCAAATTTGCAAATCAATTCACGACGATAGTAAGGAGGGAAAAATTGTTGTCTCATTACATCTTTCAAATCTTTCCAAGTTGTGGGTTGGTTATCAATGTTTTTCTTACAATGCACACTCAACCAAACAGAAGCAAAACCAGTAAATGCTCTACTGGAAGCTCGTACTCACTCAAGTTCCGAAAAGTCATGGTGACTAAAAACTTGTTCTACTTCAAGCTCCCAAGCTAGATAAATAGCAGGATTAAATCTACCCTCAAATGACGGTAAAGAGATAACCTGACCATGTGCTTGTGTGTGTTCTCCCAACTCTCGTGATGGTGAAGATGTGTCTGTCGTCCAAGAACTTCTATTTCCAAAACCTGTCATGATTAGTAGAAACAAGAAACAAAATTCGAGAATAATGTTCCTATGAACTACTAGGATGTGGTTGTAAAGTGCTCACAGTAAAGCAAATATCAATATCTTACAAGTTCTTACCATGCGGCAGGTGGTAACAGGCAACCAGCGGTGTCAAATAACTCCGAAGATTGTGTAAAGCGATTGCTAGGGGAACGTACACATACATGGTGTAGAAATATGTGGAGCTGGGTTGGCTATATATGGTAGCAAAATATTAGCAATAATCAATTCAGAGATGCAATGTTGAATAAACGCTCAACGACGGTACTGTGCTGGTCCTAGGCTGGACCGGACTAGAGACACGAGCCTAGAACATTAATGAGGTCACGGCGTAGCACAACTAGCATCAATGAAGGATACTAAGTAACTCTAGACAGCAAGATATAAGTGAAGATCACAACGGCAGTAAAGATAACGATGAAAAACAACTACTAAGCAGGATATACAACAACTCTCTCTCCAACTTTCCTCTTGAAAAGTTTGAGACAATTTTCTGATAACTTTTTTCAAATAATGTTACTAACTCAAGCTTTCCAATGCAAAAAGAATCACTCAATTCCGAATTGATATGAGGAGTCAAATAATTCTAAAACTGGCCTGAAAAACCGGAACAACTGTATGTGCGAACTTCGGAGGGCAAAAATACCTATTTAGAAGCCAATTTTGAGACGCCAAATATTGAAAAAGCTTCTATAACTATTTAGATGCGGCTCGTCTCTAGCTTTCATTTGAGTACTCGTAGAGCCAAAACGGACTTCGTATGAGGAAGTTATGCCAGTTTTACTGAACAGTGCACAAAACAGATTCCAATCCGAATTCAACTACGAGATTGAGTCTAAATAGATCCGAAATTTTTTTCTCTCTCTTTTTTCCCTCACACTTCTTTTCTTCTTTTTCCCTTTTTTCTCTGTCTTTTTTGTACTTTTTTCTATCTTTTTTTCTCGGTGTTTTTTCTCTCTCCTTTTCTGAAACAAACTAGATAAGATGCAGATTGGATCAAGCGAAGATGTGAACGATCTTAACTATGATTATGACAATGAACGGTGGGTAGCATGTGCAGGAAATTGATGGATGGATGGTGGACAGCAGAAGGGATAATGATGCAGCGGCGACATGACTAATGTGAACAGAACTCGAAACTCCAAACGAACTAGACACTAAGACCAGCAACTCGACACGACGATGCAACCGATAATTCAACTATGCAAGCAATGAAAAGAAAATTGCAAAGGCTCAAACTGGCTTGAACAAATGATGAATAGATCTAACTTATTTTGTGGCTTTTTCTTGGACAATAGGTAAAGCAGGAAATTCTCACCGACCAACCTGAAAACCGATACCACTTGATAGAAGGCAAGGGGCCCGATCTTTCGATGAAATGATAACTATCGATTTGGTGGAGACGACTTTGATGATCCGACTACAAACGTGCACAATGTTGCGCCTTAAAAATCGCTAAACCAACTCCGAGTGGTTATTGACCATGCCAGAGCACGACCAACCTGACCACGAAGGTCTATTCCTGCAAGCAATCAAAGAACAAGCAATAATATGATTAAGCAATCTAAATATTGCGAGTATGGATGAAGTATTGATAAAGGTGGGGATCTGAAAGCGGTCTTGGTCTGGTCGTTGGACACAAACGAAGTACACGAAGTTGCAATGGCAAACTTTTAACTAAACAAATCCCAAGGAAAAATCTACTAGATGGTTCTACTTATATAGGAGCAAGGGGTGGCGGTCAAGGAGGTGGAAGGACGTCCCAAGGCAGCCTAAAACTAACCCTAGGTCGTACAAGGATCATGGGCCCAAGTGGAGGTGATGCAACACCTTTCGACTTGTTGTTTGACTCGGATTCTGTTGCAGCGTCAGATTGTTTCATCGATATCTCAACGCTCCGGACGAATTTGAAGGTGGATCCAATTGGGTTGGAAAGAGAACGAAATCTAATTTTTAACAAAAGAAAGAATCACCCAATTCGGAGTTCGTATGAAAAAGTTATTGGCGTTTTGAGTGAGGTATGTATGCGCAATCCGAATCTGAATCTAGAACATGAGAGACTTGGACTCTATCTTCTCTTGGCCCAAAAGTGACATGAGAGGACTTTTTGAACAGAACCTAAACTTCTCATTTTTCCCTTATCTTCATATGTGGATTGTACAAATGTCCCATACACCTGCAATTAGACAAAACACAAAAGTGTGTGAAGTATTTTTGTTCTAGATAACATAAATAAATTATTGAATAGTTTGCACTAGAAATCACCTGACAAATATGCATGTATGCAATATTTTTGGTTGTATCCAAGGTAGTCATGTCCTCATCACTGCCCTCCCCCTCCACCTATATATATGAGAGGAGGGAGAGGGGCAACACGCACCACGATTCTCAAGCCGTGTGCGGCGCCCCTCTCCCTCTAGTTCATCCTCGATCATATTTTCCGTAGTGTTCGGCAAAGCCCTGCGGAGATAGTTGCATCACCACTATCACCATGCTGTCGTGCTGCTGGAACTCATCTACTATGCCCGTCTTGCTGGATCAAGAAGGCGAGGACATCACCGAGCTGAACGTGTGCTGAATGCAGAGGTGCCGTACGTTCGGTACTTGATCGGTTGAATCGCGAAGAAGTTTGACTACATCAACCGCGTTACTAAACTCTTCCGCTTACGGTCTTCGAGGGTACGTATACACACTCTTCGCTCTCGTTGCTATGCATCTCCATGGATAGATCTTGCGTGTGCATAGATTATTTTTTGTTTTCCATGCAACGTTTCCCAACACTCAGCAAAGGCATCGGCGGTAGTACCAAGTGGAAGCATCCTCAGAGCAGCCGTGCATTTCTGCATAGCTAAGAATGATAGTTATCTGCAACAATCCCTCGTGATCTTGAAGTAGTCATTGTGTGCCTCCACCACCTCCACAATGCTCAAGAACAATGGTTCGCGCGTACGAAAATGGTGATGAAACCACGGTTCATCAAGGAAAGTTGGTGACGGTGCCGTGTACCTAGGGTAGGGCAATAGACCTGATCTAAGAACCCTTCCCAAGAACACTGCCCTATAGTCAAAGACATTCAAAGGATAGCAAATTCTACCGACTGGAATCACCTCAAGATGCAACCCACTCGACCATGAGTTCCACTCTGATAACCCAATTCCATTCGACCATGATATAATCATTTGACCACATCAGAAACCACTCGGAGCGCAGTAGATCTAAGGCCTCTCAGGATGGCAACGGTCAGGCGTTCACTCTGTAGTCTTAAGGGTCATTTATATCACTTTAATGCTGACGTTACCAGTAACGTCCCCTCTTTATGTACATTGAACCTATGTAACGGGGGAAGGCTGGGGTCCTGGCGCACTCTATATAAGCCACCCCCTCCTCTGGGATAGGGGTTCGCACCCCCTATAACTTCACGCATAATCCAATCGACCGAGCCCCCGGGCACCGAGACGTAGGGCTGTTACTTCCACCACGAAGGGCCTGAACTCGTATATCTTGCGTGCACAATCTCACCGTAGCTAGGATCTTGCCTTTACATTCCTACCCCCTACTTTACTGTCAGACTTAGAACCACGACAGTTGGCGCCCACCTTGGGGCAGGTGTCTTAGCGACTTTCTGGTGAGGTTGCGATTTCCCCGAGTCTTTTCATCATTATTTTCGGCGGAGGTTTGGCAGAGGGCCGCGAGATCCGTCTCAGCGCGCTCGTCTTCATCGCCGACGACTCCGCTTGGCTTCAGGAAGCTCCTCTCGACGTCGAGGTGCTCCCTGTCCGCGGGGTGACACACTTTCGCGCGTGCGTTCGCGGCGTCCTTCTGCGGCAGCCGTCAACTCAGTATCGGTCGGCTCCCACAGCATCTTCGCTCCCCCCACTCACCGTTACAAGCGATTCGGTCGGTCACGGCTTCGGTGGTGGGTGAAGCACGCGGTGGCGCGTCAGTTGGCCACCCCTCAAGTCGCGGAAATTGAGCCCGACGAATCTCTCTACGGCCTGTTCGACTAGCTCCGTCAAGACCCTGTCCGAGTGCGACAACAGTGACCCCGCGGCGGAGGTCCTGATGGTCGACATGCCTCACAGCCCGCTTGGCATGCGTCCCAATGGCGGCGACGACGGCGGTGGAGATCCATCGCGCATTCATGAAGAGTACCACCCCGAGACTCTCTCCTCTTAGCAGAGGGAGGAACTTCATCGCCGCAATGTGGGGGCCCTCCACACGCCCATTGTCGGCGAGTCCTCTGAGGCTCGGGCCTTGGAGGCGACGCGTTTGGCCACTTTGGCTGAGCGCGCCCAACTAGAGAACCTTCAGCGTGCACTCGACGACCGTGCTCGCCGACAGATTCCCGAGTCCAGTCGACAACAGCGACAGTTATTTTCACTGGAACCACATGTATACCACACTCCGATTCAGAATCTTACCTCTGCGGCCCGTATAGCAGAATCCATTCAGCCATCCCAGTCGAAAGCTGGTAGAGGTTTGATGCAGATCAGAGCGCTGCTCCGAGCAGCAGGAGAGCAAAACACTGCAGTTTCTCAGTCGCGCAACAGGATCCATAGCAGATATGTGGTGGCTAATACCGTTCAGTCGGCTCACAGCCCATGATCCACTACAACAAAATACGCTTCCGTGATGATACGTGTTTGTCACAGTAGGTCATGTTTTCTGTCATGCATGTACATCCATGACAAATTTATGACAGAATCAAGATAGTCATACCTGTTGAGGGAGTCCTGGATTAGGGGGTGTTCGGGTAGCCGGACTATACCTTCAGCCGGACTCCTGGACTATGAAGATACAAGATTGAAGACTTCGTCCCGTGTCCGGATGGGACTTTCCTTGGCGTGGAAGGCAAGCTTGGCGATGCGGATATTCAAGATCTCCTACCATTGTAACCGACTTTGTGTAACCCTAACCCTATCCGGTGTCTATATAAACCGGAGGGTTGTAGTCCGTAGGGGATCAACTCCATACACAATCATACCATAGGCTAGCTTCTAGGGTTTAGCCTCCTCCGATCTTGTGTCCCTTGCCTCTTGTTACCATCCGGCCTAGACGCACAGTTCGGGACCCCCTACCCGAGATCCGCCGGTTTTGACACCGACATTGGTGCTTTCATTGAGAGTTCCTCTGTGCCGTCACAATCAGGAAGGATGCCTTCTCCCGTCTTCAAAGACGGCGCCGTTGCTAAGGGAGCCTTGGCTGTCGGCCAAACCCTCCGGCTAGGTGGTTTCCTCATGACCGCCTGTTCGGCTGTTGCGCCGACGGTGACCTCTCGGGTCGTCAAAAGCAACCTACACGTCAGCTCGGAAGCTCGTCGAGCAGCTAGATCCAATGGAGCTCTCTTCCGTAAACGGCTCTTGGATCGCATCGCCGCCCTGGGGGTCGCTACGGATTATGACCAGGTTGGGCTTAAACCCGATCTAAGAGAAATTAACTCTCCCCAAGTCACCCACCACGTTGCCGTGGTAGAGGCGCAGTGCGGCGACCCTTCATCTATTTTAAGGACCTAGCTACGTCCGAATTCCCGACCCCTCCAAGCCGGATACCCGCGGAGAGGAGGATGTAACTCAAGACCTGAGCTTAGGATCAGGCAACGGGCCGGACTCGCTGGACAACATCCAAGAATCCGAACTTCAGAGTTCGGAAACTCTTCGGCCTCCGAATCTTGGATCGGGTGAAGTCTCAGATTCAACACACCCCACCCGAATAAGCGATCTCTTCCCAAGTCAGGCAGAGGCCCGACGAAACAGTACATCATTATTGGGCCAGATTCCTCCTGGTTATGAACAAGATAAAGGACTGCCGCGAGGAAGACGCAATATCAATCTTCTGCAGTAATTGCACAGACGAGGGAATCCTTAATGCCATAAGTCACCGTGATATTACACGCTTCGCTGATTTGGCGTTCATAGTACAAAAGTACTGTGCGATGGAAAGTGCCTGGAAAACCGAAATAAAGTTTTGGGATAATCCGTCCTTGAATAATAATCCCGTCCGAACTAAGAGGGTGCATCATCATAAGACACCCGGAGTAAATAGCAAAAAGCCAAAACCCTCTACAGGGCATGGGACCGTACTGGAAAGGTGGCTTGATGGACCCTGTAGAATTCACAGTACAGAGGACGCCACACCAACTCACAGCCTTAGAGCGTGTTGGATACTCCGGCAGGTAGCCACAATTGGCGAGGACCTCTTAAATCGGGAGGCCGCAGAAAGCCAGCCCGAGGACACTAGTACCGTTCTCATAGTCTTTGAGACTTTCGCATCAAACAATATGCGAAAAAGAACACTCCGTAGCCTCGCCGAAGTCTATCAAATTGCAACAATAAATCCATGGAGCGACACTGCTATCACCTTCAACGCAAGTGATGAACCTAGATTCCGAACAGCCCGAGCACCAGCCGCATTGGTCCTCAGTCCCATAGTGGACGGCTTTCGCCTCACCAAGGTGCTCATGGATGGAGGTAGTGGACTGAACCTCATTTATGAGGAAACCCTTCAAAAAATGGAAATAGACTGGAACCACGTCGAGCGAAGCAGCACAACCTTTAGAGGAATAATCCCCAGTCGGGAAGCACGCTGCACAGGAAAAATCACACTAGATGTGGTGTTCGGCAAGTCAGATAATTACAGGTCCGAAGAAGTCACGTTTCAGGTGGCCCCATTTAAAAGCGGACATCACGCCTTACTAGGGCGGGAAGCATTCACAATCTTCCAAGCGATACCCCATTACGGGTACATGAAGCTTAAGATGCCCGGGCCGAATGGAATCATCACTCTAGCTAGTGATCCGGACATAGCACTCCGCGTCGAAAACAAGACGGCCGCATTAGCCCTCGAGACACTATCCGAAGCCTTAGCGGCCGAGGAACTGACTACGCTGCGCTCCACAGTTAACAGGGATGATGTGATACTCGATAAAAGATCCAAGTCCACATCCTTAAAGCCAGCCGACGAAATAGTCAAATTCCAGGTCCATCCAAGGACCCCAATAAAACAGCTTCCATCGGGGCACGACTGAACCCCGACGTAGACGCCGCACTGCGAGAGTTCCTATGAGAGAATTGGGACATTTTCGCCTGGCACCCTTTAGACATGCCAGGGATCCCACGCAGGCTGGCCGAACACAGCTTAAATATCCTAAAAGGATTCAAACCTGTCAAACAAGCCCTTCGGCGTTTTTCCGAACCTAAGAGACAGGCCATGGGAGAAGAGCTAGCCAAGCTATTGGAGGCCGGATTCATTAGAGACATAAAACATCCGGACTGGCTAGCAAACCTGGTGATGGTACCAAAGAAAGACAAATCCTGGCGCCTGTGTGTCGACTTTAAAGACCTTAACAAGGCTTGCCCAAAGGATCCCTCCCCCCCATATCGATCAAATTATCGATGCCACCGCAGGACACGATTCGTTGTGTTTCCTCGACGCATACTCCGGTTACCACCAAATCAAGATGGCAGAATCAGACCAAGCTGCAACAGCATTCATCACACCATACGGCCCATTCTGCTTCAACACAATGCCCTTCGGGCTAAAAAACGCCGGCGCAACATATCAGCGCATGATCCAGACATGTCTGGCAAATCAGATCGGCAAAACAGTGGAGGCATATGTGGATGACGTGGTCATCAAATCAAGACATGTCAAATCTCTAGTAGACGACTTGAGGCTCACATTCGATAACCTCCGAAAATACGACATCAAGCTCAACCCGGAAAAATGCATCTTCGGCGTTCCAGCCGGAAAGCTCTTGGGCTTCATTGTATCCGGTAGAGGAATTGAAGCAAATCCAGCCAAGATCCGAGCTTTGTCACAATTGGATATCCCAAAGGACCTCAAACAAATACAAAAATTAACCGGATGCGTGGCGGCTCTAAGCCGCTTCATCTCCCGCTTGGGAGAAAAGGCACTGCCCCTTTATCGCCTACTCCGGCGCACCGAACACTTCGAATGGACAGATGCAGCCACGGCCGGACTCGACGAAATAAAAGCCATATTGGCAACAAACCCAGTCCTGGCCGCGCCGAACACCGGCGAACCAATGCTATTGTACATTGCAGCAACACATCAAGTTGTCAGCGCAGTGCTCATTGTCGAGCGGGAAACGGACGAACACAAATTCCCCCTTCAAAGGCCGGTCTACTACGTGTCCACTGTCCTCACTCCATGCAAATCATGGTACTCACATTATCAAAAAATTGCATACGCGGTATTCATGGCATCCAGAAAGCTACGACACTACTTTCAAGAGTGTTCCATAACAGTAGCCTCGGAAGTACCACTTAACGATATCATCAACAACCGCGATGCAACGGGCCGGATCGCAAAATGGGCCATCGAGCTCCTCCCGTTCGATATAACCTATAAGCCACGGCGAGCTATAAAATCGCAAGTTTTGGCCAACTTCGTCGCAGAATGGACAGAGGCCGAACTCCCTAAAGAGTACGGCACATACTCAAACTGGATCATGCATTTCGACGGCTCCAAAATGTTGGCCGGACTGGGGGCTGGCATTGTTTTGACATCCCCCACAGGACACACAGTCCAATATGTACTCCAAATTATGTACACCGACTCCAACAACGCAGCCGAATACGAGGCCCTTCTACATGGTCTCCGGATGGCAGTATCCATGGGCATTCAACGCCTAGAGGTACGCGGGGATTCGAACCTCGCGATATCCCAAATAAATGGAGACTTCGACGCCAAGGACCCAAAAATGGCAGCTTACCGCAACGCCGTCCTAAAAATGTCAGCTCGGTTCGAAGGGCTGGAGTTTCACCATATAGCCCGAGAAAACAATCAAGCAGCCGACGTCCTGGCACGCATCGGAGCAAAATGCGATGCAGTCCCCCCAACATCTTTTTGGAAAGATTGTTCAAGCCATCTGTAGCATGGGAGGGGGAACCTGCAAATAACAGCCCGGACCCAGCCGCACCATTCGACGCCGAACAAACTGACACAATTGGAGGCTCTGCCAATGAAATTACATCTTCAGCCCACGTAATAATGGCGGTCATCGCCCCGTGGACAGAACCATTCCTAGCCTACCTTATCAGGCAAGAACTCCCGGAGGACCAAAACGAGGCCCGCTGCATAGTGCGGCGATCTAAAGCCTACAGAGTCCATGAGGGAGAGCTTTATAAGAAAAGCACTACCGGAGTCCTTCAAAGGTGCATCTCCGAAGAGGAAGGGCGGAACCTTCTGGCTGAAATTCACGCCGGACTCGGTGGTCACCACGCCGCTGCTCGGTCCCTTGTTAGCAAGGCTTTCTGTACAGGCTTTTATTGGCCGACGGCCCGGGCAGACGCTCAGGACTTAGTCCAACGATGCGCTGGTTGCCAACTTTTTGCCAACCAAAGCCATATGCCACCCACCGCACTCCAAACTATACCAATCACCTGGCCTTTTGCGGTCTGGGGGCTTGACATGGTCGGACCCCTTAAAGGCGGGACCGATAGAAAGAAATACTTACTGGTCATGGTGGATAAATTCACCAAATGGATAGAAGCCAAGCCTGTTAAAACGGCCGAATCCGGACCTGTGATAGGCTTCATATCCGGGGTTGTACACCGTTATGGCGTCCCCCACAGCATCATATCCGATAACGGTACAAACTTTACCGCCGACGAGGTAAAACTCTGGTGCGAAAACATGGGCATCAAGCTCAATTATGCTTCCGTCTATCACCCTCAAACCAACGGCCAGGTCGAACATGCAAATGGTCTTATCATGAGCGGCATTAAACCCAGACTAGTGCGGTCCCTTAAGGAATCTAATACGCACTAGGTAGAGGAGCTCGACTCTGTACTCTGGGGGCTGCGGACCACGCCGAATTGCACCACCGGATACACACCATTCTTCATGGTGTACGACGCAGAGGCAGTTCTACCCTGCGACATAATTCATGACTCACCTCGAGTGCGCATGTACGAAGAAAGAGAAGCCGAGCTCGATCGGCAGGACAGTTTGGACGCTTTGGAGGAGGAGCGCGACGTGGCAAAAGCCCGTTCCGCATTCTATCAACAGCGGGCTCGAAGATATTAAAGCAGAGAAGTACGGGCCAAAAATTATAATGTCGGCGAACTAGTTCTACGCCTGCCGGACAAGAAAAAGGACAAACTCAAGCCCAAGTGGGAAGGTCCATTCATAATCGACCAAGTCCTGACTGGCGGGGCGTACCGCCTGCGAGATGCGTCGGATAACCGACTCGAGCCGAACCCATGGAACGCCACCCATCTCCGAAGATTCTACGCCTAGCGCCGGACTCTGTGTTCGTCTCCTTCCTCTGTCCATTTTTTGCATTTTTCTGTCTTACATTTCTCTCCTTCCCCTCTTTTCTTTTATCACCCTTAAAGGCTCATCTAAGTGATGTGCCACTCGCGCTCATTAAACCTGGGGGCTTCTTTAACAGAAGCTTATTTATATGGGCTTCATGGCCAACACATGCGTCAAACTTCCGCATGTACCTTTTTCTTCACCATTATATGCATCGATATGACTTAAGTTTTGGCCAAGCTGGGTTGCCTGGCTCCTGTGCTTACCCCTACGTTCCCGATTGTTCGGCTAGGTGGTAAAGGGAGCACCTCTGCGATTGTTACTGCCGGATCAGCCGGATGTGTACCTCAGACTGGGTGAAGCCGAAAGCTAGCGTTCTTAAGGGAATATTCGGTCGGTGAGATAAAAGATGATCTTTTTACCCATTTTATGCGCCCCCAGATGCTTTTTTTGCGTCTTTTTACGCAGTCCGAACATGCACTTTAGGGCATGCCTCCCAGCGAAAGGAACCCCTAACGGAACTATTCTCTCTGGAAGATGTTTCTTACTAACCATGTAATATAACATAACTAGTTGGGCACTTGTCTAATAAAGCACTAATGACCCCTACGCCTGGTCTCCACGCATACCACGGTTCTTATATAACCGCTATGGTATTCGGACACACTCCAGACCGTCAGGTCTCGAGGTTGAAGCGAAAAGGTCGGCAACGACAAACGATCTACAATCCGGCTAGAAGGCAGTACACATGTCAATTCAAAATTACATAGTCATTATGACTGATTGTATTCCTCTTCTATACCATCTAACAGGCTGTCTAATTTACAGTCCTGCTGGGAATACTTTGCGGCCAACTCTACTTGGCCGTATACTAAACTCACAGGGATCTCCTTCCCGCCAGGCCCCACGGGTCCGACCTCGGCCATGTGGTTCGGGTCAGACTTCGTAAAACGGGTCTTCACCATGGCCCAGGCTTCCCGAGCGCCTTGTTGGCAGGCCGATATCTTCCACAATCGGAAGCGCCGCCGAGCTCCCGTCAGCTTCTCCACAAGCTCTCCAAGGCTCTCGGGCACGGAGTGGGCAGGCCATAAGGCTTGGGCAACACCTCGCATCGCTTGCCGAATTCGCTCATGCAGTTGCATGAGTTCGGGAAGAAGGTCACCCGTAGAACCGGGCATCTCCTCTACAGGACGACCTGTGAGCATACCTACAGACATTACTCTGTTAATCGACTTCCTCGCCGAACTCTTTTTTCAAAGTTCGTTCAAGCACTTACTAAAAATGCCACGTCGAAGCCACTGATTCTCCTTCGTGGATTCCGACAGCTGGCCACGAACATCTTTAAGTTCGACATCCAGCTTGGTGTTGGCATCCTGAAGATCATTCTTCTCTTGCCTCACCCTTGTCAACATACTCTCACCGGCCTTTAGCTGGCGTACGAGTTGTTGCTTGTCCGGATCGAGTCCGACGCCATCTGCAATTTAACTTGTCAGATTTGCACCCACACCGCACAATACTAATCTTTCAAAGTGTATTTTACCTGAGGGGGTCTCTCGGGGCTCCCCTGCTGCGGCTAGTGCGGCCTCTAGTTGGGCCTTGCACTTCTCCAGCTCCTGGGACAGTATAGTATTCTTCTCTGTAAGAACCTGCATATTCAATGATCCTTAAATCAGTTGCTCTAACTGTTTCAAGTCTCGGGGGCTACTGGCATATGTATATATTTAACCAAAATTTTCTTACCCGTATGTCTTTCACATACTGCTCCGTAGCTCTGGCTAAACCATTTTGAGCGGCACGGAGGTACGCATCTCCCGAATTAAAGGCATCTAAAAGCCTCTTGGGAGAAACAACCGTCGCGTAGAGTTGTCCGGCGACGCCTATGGTTCATGGCACTCTCCACTTCTGAATTTGTGGCGGACAGCCTGTCTGCATCCTCTGTCGGAGGAGCGTCCGGTGCACGCCTTGTACTCGCCTCCGCTTCCTGGTTAGACGTTAGAGCCTGGCTGGTGGAGGCGCGATTGGCGACCTCTCCGGATGTAGTCCGGCGAGGTCTCTTCGTCCTGAAGATAGCACGAACGTTAATACGACCCTGACAGAATAACTCCAGGGAAGCAGAGGGTGCACTATACCTTTGCACCAGCATTTCAGTCCGGACTACTTTCCTTTTTTCTCTACGGGGCTCTGCGGCCCCTCGTTGGCTAGCCGCCGCAGGTTCGGCCTCCTGCCGTGGAAATCTCCCCTGTAAAACGCGGTTGTCGTCAGAAACACCGAAATACATGAGAGTGTAATCCCTCTCAAATGAATGAGACTCCGGTTTCCGTCACCTGGGAGGCCGGGATTAACCCTGGGTAATCAGCCGTGATGGCTACCAAGGTATTGTCCTTGCTTAGCTGATAGAACACCCCGTCGATAAGCTCCACCGATATGTCCGGATCCTCTTCGGAGTCCGGATCAAGGGACCGTTCTGGGTCCTCGGGCTGTGGAGGGCGGCTGCTTATATTCTTTACCTCCTGTCGCAGTTCCTGCACTAAAATCGTTATACTACCTATCTAACCACGGGAGTATAAAACAAACGGGCAAGCGCAATTGTTCACTTACCCAACTTGGAGGATCGTACATGCTGAATCCGGCCTGCGGGTTGACGCGGAGGAATTCCTCCTTTTCTCCCTTGTACAAAGAGGATAAGATCTTTTCCAGAGCGGCAGCTGAGTCCGGCCCTTTACGACCGTAACGGGTGGCGTCATCCTCCCCGTTGAATTCCCACATTGGGTGGCCTCTGTATTGAAGCGGCTGCACCCCCCGCATAATGCATGCGGCCATGACTCTGATCATGGTTAGTCCGGAATGAGCCAACAGTCTTATCCGGCCCATCAGGTAAAGGACATCTCTGTTGTTTTCTCTTTGAGAGCTCCGCGCACGCCAGCTCAAGCGCTTCTTCAGTGGAGCACTGTTGAACTCAGGGAGACCGGCCCGGATAGGGTCCGGTAGCGGGACGTCATCTATATAAAACCATTCTGATGGCCAGTCCTCGGACGCTTCCTTTGGGGTTACGGATAGGTATCCGGTCCCGGCGATACGCCATACTTCGGCTCCGCCCACTTGGTATATGGACCCCTTTTGAGAACGGGGCGCCAGGCAGAATAACCTCTTCCACAGTGCGAAATGAGCCTCAACGCCTAAAAATAGCTCGCAAAGGGTGACGAAACCCGCAATATGCAACACGGAGGCGGGCGTGAGATTGTGCAGTTGGAGGCCGTAAAACTCCAGAAGCCCGCGGAGAAATGGGTGAATTGGAAATCCCAGTCCCCTTAATAAATAGGGGACGAGGCACACCCGCTCTCCCCTAGAAGGATTGGGGGTGCTCTCCGCTTGTTTTCCGCCATCATAGGTGGCGAGACCAGCTTGGACAGGGACCATGCATGCCTGGGGTAGGAATCCCTGGGCTTGAAGTGACGCTAACTTGCTATGCAGGATGGTACAACTCCCCCAGTCCCCGGGTTTGGGACCGGAGGTGCGAGGGGAGGAGCTACGACGGCTGGTCATGTTGGAATAGACCTTTGCTGGAAGCGCTCTGATGATCACTCGCGGAAAGGAGGAGATGTGGTTTGGATCTAAATCCCCATCCCGTTAAATAGGCGGCTCGTTTATGCGGCCAGGGGTGTAAATGTAAAAACGCCCCGGGTTTTCGCATCTGCTTTACACGTAGAAGACGGCCATTATTGGGCATGGAAGCCGAGGAGCGCTACATTACAAGAATAGGACATTATTCCTACAGGTACACAACATTTGGAGAAGAACCCGCCTTGCAATGCCGAACAATTTGCGCGCCGGACTCGTCATCATTGAAGCCTGGTTCGGGGGCTACTGAGGGAGTCCTGGATTAGGGGGTGTTCGGGTAGCCGGACTATACCTTCAGCCGGACTCCTGGACTATGAAGATACAAGATTGAAGACTTCGTCCCGTGTCCGGATGGGACTTTCCTTGGCGTGGAAGGCAAGCTTGGCGATGCGGATATTCAAGATCTCCTACCATTGTAACCGACTTTGTGTAACCCTAACCCTATCCGGTGTCTATATAAACCGGAGGGTTGTAGTCCGTAGGGGATTAACTCCATACACAATCATACCATAGGCTAGCTTCTAGGGTTTAGCCTCCTTGATCTCGTGGTAGATCTACTCTTGTACTACCCATATCTTCAATATTAATCAAGCAGGAGTAGGGTTTTACCTCCATCGAGA
This sequence comes from Triticum urartu, assembly GCF_003073215.2. Lineage (NCBI taxonomy): Eukaryota > Viridiplantae > Streptophyta > Magnoliopsida > Poales > Poaceae > Triticum > Triticum urartu. Next base: position 571,519,500 of record NC_053023.1, on the reverse strand, counting down.
GGGCCCGAACCTGGGTAAAACAAAGTGTCCCCAGTCTCCTGTTACCATCCGGCCTAGACGCACAGTTTGGGACCCCCTACCCAAGATCTGCTGGTTTTGACACCGACACCTGTGCTGCCATAGAAGTGTTCCATGACATTACCAAAATTATCATCACGGAAGTGTCCACTTCCATGATGATAAATTCCGCGTCACAGAAGTGCTTTCGTCAAGGGTGACCGACACGTGGCATCCACCGTAACGGAACGCCGTTAAGCTATCGGGTCAGGTTTTGGATCCGATAACCCGTTAACAGCCCCGACCAATGGGGATTTTCCACGTGTAAAATCATCATTGGCTAGAGGAAACACATGTCGGCTCATCGCTGGGACAGATGTCATCCACTCATTGGACAGAAGGCGCCTATGATACGCCGACACGTGGCACGGCCCAACAGAGGACCATTCCTGTGAAAAGGCCGACCTGTTTGACTTGGTCAAAAGGTGGCGGGCCAGCCCATGGAAAGCCTGTTAACGACCTGTTCGCATATAGCCCATTTACAGCCCGCTAACCCAAGGCCCGTTACGCCCTATTCGAATTAGGCCCAGTAGCGTCATCTGGGCCATCCAATATTATTCCAGCCCGTTTTCACTTCTGGCCCATGTATGGCCCATGACGTCTTTCGGCCCATATGAGGCCCTATGTAACTCTTGGCCTATTAACGGCCCGTGGTGAAACTGGCCCGTAATGAACAGTGTATCACTTTACACCCATTAACGGCCCGTGGTGAAACTGGCCCGTAAAGAACAGTGTATCACTTTATACCCATTAACGACCCGTTATTCCGTTGGGCCGTTTCCAGCCCATGTTATCTTTCGGCCTTCTCAGAGCCCATTTATTCTTGGGCTATTTTCCAGAATTCTTTTACTTACGGCCCGTTAATGTCATTTTCTGCTTTGGGACAAATTCAGCTCGTGGGTACAGTCGGCCCGTTTGTTATCCGTTAATACGTTGGGTCGTTTTCATAGCGTCATCAAATACGGCCTATTAATGATGGCCCGTTATGGTCGGCCCATGAATGGACGATTCCAACTCTAGCCCGTTTATGGCCAGAATGCAGGCTGTTTGGCCCATGTTTGGCCAATCGATCATATGGCCCGTATAAGGCCCATTGATGATACGACCCATAGAAGGCCCATTGTTTCTATGGCCCATAGAAGGCCCATCATTTCTATGGCCCGTAGAAGGCCCACTGTTTCTATGGCCCGTAGAAGGCCCACTGTTTATACGGCCCGTAGAAGGCCCACTACTTCTACGGCCCGTAGGAGGCCCAGTGTCACTACAGTAAATATTAGCCCATGGTTATTGTGGCCTAGTTTTAAAAAATAGGTTATTGCAGCCACTAGCAAACCGCAGAAAAAGAACTGCACTGACTACAAGCAAACAAATAAACAAGACAACAAGGAAATAAATAAGCAAGCAACTTACACTAGGCTATCACGGCTATTACACATATTACATCCACTGGGCATCAAAGTTCGCCACCAGTGCAAATATAGGGAACACAGCAGCATATAAACGCCGCAGCAAAACAAGTCCAGAACTGAAACCACTTCAGAAGAGCTCAAGAAACAATATCCTGGATACCCATAATGCTGGCAAGATGCTTAGCAAGCTTATTAACTTTCTCTTGTTTGGTGCTTAAGTCCTCCAGCGCTTGCTGTTGCACCAGAAAGTATGCATCTAAATTCTGCAGGGACTTCCTCAGTCCTTCGGCTTCCTGTCGCATAACATATGATCAATGTCTTTCAACTTGAAGTTGAGACTCAAGAAGCCGAACTGATTCAGGCAACGAGTTCGAAGAGCTGGTGCCAATAGTGGTAGCCAGTAACTCGAACACTACATCAAGACAGGACTTTGGGGTTTTCTCAGTGTCTTCAATATAGTTTTTACCAGCTTTCTTGGAGACCAACAGGGATGTCTCACTATCTTGAACCTTATCTGCATTACTTCCTTTACCATTGCATAACATGGTACTCTTCTCCAATATTTTATCCGCGTTCTAAAAGAGAAACAAACAAACACATCTCTGGTTTACAATGTAGTATATGAAACTCATTTTGGTAAACCAGTTCAGTAGTAAGGTGGACAGGATAACAGCATGAAACAAACATATATCTATGTAGTATGGTCACTGTATGGTCTATATCATTCTAGTTTATGTTGCCAAATCAAGATAGATACAGTTCGAATCATATCTATTTAAGACAAAGCAGCATAGACAGAATATAAGTGTGGGAAACTACACAACAATAACAACACTTATAATGTGCATGGCATGAGAACATAACTTTTTATTCAATTGAAACTGAAATTAACATAGAGCAAGTTACAACAGCAAATAGCCAAACACTTTGAAGAAACAGGTTTAAAACATACCTGTTGCGCCATTGGAGTTTCAATTGCATCCTTCTAATTTGAAATTAGTTGGTATCAGTAAATACAGTGATGCAAGAGCAAAGTAGTATGAACCATAGCTACGGAACCTGACCTGAGAACAATTCATCTTCTGCTTTAAGCATTGACTTCGGGTTCGGAGTGGTGGTCCTCGTGATTTGGGCACTACAGTTGCCTTACTAACTGCTCATGTTTGGGTGCTCTGTGGTGGAGACGGTGCTGTGTCTACGGGAACTGGGTGTCTATCTGCTGGGGTTGGGGTTAGAAGGGGTGTAGCTGGTTCTCTGTCCAACTGGGTAGGGGTACAATCTGCATGAGTGTGGGTTATGTGTGGTGGGGCTGGTTCTTGGGCAAGTACAACCATGGTTCTATCTGCATCGACAGGTAGCACGATCTTTTCTGAAGACTGTGTTTTTACTCCCACAGATACTGCCATCACTCCCTCCAATTGAAATGGCTGATAAACAAGAAAAGTAATTGAATGTACAGACATTGTAAGATAGACAGGTGCAATGGATAGTAGGGAAGAAAACAGGGCATGAAATAATGCACATTTATGTTGTCTAAGCAAACAGAATAGCAAGACATAATTTCACATATATGATGGCTAATTAAACAGGATAGCATGACACAATTTCACATGTATGATGGCTAACTAAACAGGATAGAATAACATGCTTCAAAATATGATGACTATGTAAACAGGATGACATGATATAACTATACGATGTGTCTATTAAAGTGGTTGGCATGCCATAAATCACAAACATGTCGTCGATGGAAACATGATGGCATGATATAATTCACGGATAGAATGACATAATTTAAAATATGATGACTATGTAAACATGATGAGATGATATAACTATATTATGTCTTTAGAAAATGGGTTGGCATGCCATAATTCAGATACATGCTATCTATGTAAACATCATGGCATGACATAATTCAAATATATGATTTATATACTAAGGAAGTGAGCAGAGGGAAATTGCATATATGATGTGTCAACTAAGGAGATGGCATTCAATATTGTGTATATGATGTAAAAACTAAGCATTGCAATACAACATATGCATTATATGAGTAATATAACCCTGCCAAGTTTGAGTATACACCTCAGGGGGATAATAGGACTGGTCATATGCCTCTGAATCCTCCTCTCAAGAGCTATCTGTAACCAGCAAGATATCTGCTTCAGCAGGTAGCATTGTCTGCTCTGAAGACCTTGTTTTCACTCCAGATTTCTCCATCACCAATTCAAATGGCTGATGCACAAGAAGAGTAGTTGAATATACAAACATTGTCGACAAAAGCAATGAGAAATACAAAAAAAGGACGGCATGATATAATTCACATATATGACGCTTGCCTAAACAGCATGGCATTGCATAATTCACATAAATAGTGCCTTGCAACAAGATAACATTGCATAATTCACATATATAATGTCTTGCAACAAGATGACATTGCATAATTCACATATATGGTAATTAGACACTAAACAGGTGGCATTCACACAAAGCATGTCTAAACTAAGCAAATGACATAGCAATGCAAGATACCATACGCACGATATGAGCAACATAACCCTGCCAAGTTAGGGCATGCACCTCGGGGGGGGGGGGGAATATGACTGGTCATCTGTCTCTGAATCCTCCTCTGAGGAGCTATCGGTAACCAGCAAGACATGCGCTTCGTCAGATAGCATTGTCTTCTCTGAAGACCTTGTTTCCACTCCAGATTTTTCCATGACCGTGCCGAATGGCTGATGCACAGGAAGAGTAATTGAATGTACTAAAATTGTTGACAAATTTAACACGTAATAAAAAATGATGGCACGATATAATTCACATATAAGATGACTGGTTAACCAGGGTGGCATTGCAAAATCCACATATATGATGCCTGGCTAGACAAGATGGCATTGCATGATTCACATATACGATAAACAAACTAAATAGATGGCATTGACACAAAGCATGTCTAAACTAAGCAGATGACATCTTTAATGTATACAGTAAGCAATGCGAGGCACCATATGCATGATATTACCAACATCAGCATGCCAAGTTAGAGCGAAGACCTCATGGGGTAAATAGGAGTGGTCTTCTCCTTCTGAATCCCCCTCAAAATAGTTATCTTCTTCTTGATTATGATCCGAAATGGGTGGAGGGGGGCTGCCTTTGCGCCCACCATGGAATGACGTCTGCATGAAATTTTATTGACACGCAAGGCTCGTCTCTTTTGCTCTACATGATCAGTTCCATTGTGTACGATAACTGACATGCATAGGAATAAAACATAGTGAGATTATGTAAGGAGTGCATGCACAAATCCAGAGTGATGGTAGCAAACTGTGGATAGACCCAAAACCAATGATAGCAGGCAGATAATAGCTTTAGTTAAAAAATACAGATAATGGCTCCTTTAATGTTTGTTTGCACCCAACATGAAACTCATAGTAGACACCGGAGATTAACCAGATAGTAGACAGATAGTACTGATTGCTGCCCCAATATGTACCCCACAACCATTTAAAAACTCAAGTTTCAGCATTAGTTTGGACCTAACTCGGAGTCTAATAGGTGAACACGATGATAATGTAGCATGCCATCATATTAAGCGACGCATAACGTAAGCAGACACGGAAGAGTGCGACCTCTGTTGCGGACCCGTGTAGTCCTCAAGGTCATCTGCTTAGTTGATGATGGTAATGCAGTAGCCGTGGCTGCCGGCGGCAGGGAAGAAGATCTAAGGCGGCGAAAGACAGTCTAGAGAGTGGATCCCTGCTGTGATGAACCCTTCCGTCGTTGGAGCAGCTGAGCTGGGGTGGAACACAGCGCCGCAGGAGCAGGACAAACCACACAAGGTTTTCTTTGACACATATCTGTAACAGAAGTAATTGAGTAAGGGCTTGTTTGAATTTGAGGATTCTAACAATGCAGGGATAGGAAATAGACAGGAATAGGATAGGAATGCATGTGCAAAACAGAGAATTTAAAAACACAGGATTTCTGCCAATCTGGGTGTTTGATTCACAACAATTGGAAGATCACAGGATGCAAAAAAGCATGGTGAGATTAAGTCAAACCACAAGAAAATGTATGGTTATAATGCTATTATGCTACTATCTCTTAGTATTGTGCTTGATGAATAGGAATATGAAAAGGAGGAGAAGTGGAAATTAGAATTCCTACGGTTATTCTTTCCAGGAGACACTAAAGGAACAAATCCTACAGTTTTCCTTTGCTCCATTCCTTTGCAGCAAATTCATGAAAAGTAGTACCATATGAAACTTTCCAATTCCTATGTTTTTCATTCACAAGGAAAATCCTACACTAAAAAAATGTTTTTGTGCTACTTCTATTACTTTGGACCCAGGCCACTGCCATACTAGCTCAACTCCGAGGCCCATCAACAAATGCACAGCTCAAACGCGCAGAGATAAATAATGATGGCATTCAAGAGAGTCCATCATGGATAGCTAAGTTGCCTGGTACCTCACTGCTTGTCATATAGTAGGATAAAATAATCGTATTTCCCGTTACTACGAGTGCTCAGTGGACAATATATATAACATGTAGAGTAAAAAAGAGATGCAACAAGTGTACAACCTCTTTGGCGAAGCCATGTCGATCTCAGCGTGATTGGGTTGGCTGGTGAGGATGCTCCGGCTGACTTGGCTGTCGGAGGAGGCGAAGAAGATCTTAGGCATCTGGAGATGGAGCCCGAGGTACTGCTCCGCTGTGATGGAGGGTTTCGTCATTGGAGCAGCTCCGGTGAGTTGTACGACGCCGAGGCTGAAGCAGGACAAGAGAGACAACGAACAACATTAACCTGAGTGGAATTCTAATAGCATCTCCAATACATGACATAAAATACATAACCACAAAGTGCTAGATGTAAAATACATCAGCCGCTCATCTCTGAACTTAACTATCGAAACTGAATTTAACTGTCGAAACTGAACTTAACTGTCGAAACTGAATTTTGCTGTCGAAACTGAATTTCGCTGTCGAAACTGAACGCACTAGCAAGGTGAGGCTACACGTCGGTCGACTGACCTTTTCATCTCTGGTCAGTCGATTTTGCAGCCGTTGGATACGAAATCAAGGGCATGCGGTTCATCTTCAACCTCCACCCCCTGAGCCGCCAGCCACCACCGGCCAAAGTGCAGCCCCCCGCCGCCTGCGGCCGGCGGTGCGCCGCCCCGCCCGCCCCAAAAACACTCCCCACCGCAGGTCCGCCGCCGCCCCGGCCATCCCTCTAGGCCCCCCCCATGCCGAACTTTTTCTCCGGCGGTCCCCACGCCACCGCCCCGCCAACGCCCCGCCATCGCGGCGACCACCGCCCCCATCCTGAACCCTAAGATAGATAGTGGGGTACCTCTCCGGCGAGCCCCCCTCCCCGCTGCGGCTGGTTCTTCCTTCACCCCGGCGAGCCCCCCCACCCCCTGAAAATCGACTGACCCAAAAGTCGATTCAGTCGACTGAAGTGTAGCTAAATCGGAGCAGCATCGCAAGCAAGAGCAAGAGCGAGAGCAGCAACGCGAGCAAGGGCAATAGCAAGAGCAGACCAGGTAGGGGACCCAGAGCAAGAGCAGAGCAGCAGCGCGAGCGAGAGCTAAAGCAGCAGCAGCTCCTACTGATGTGGACGTCACCGCCGAGGGAGCGATGCCATGGAGGAAGTGGCCGGTGACGCTGCCGTGTCGGCTCGGGACCGAGCGCCGGTAGCACCATGAGATCGAATCAAGAAGACAATGCGGCGATTAGTGTACAACCTCTTTGGTGGCGCCGATTAGGCCGCAGCTTCATCCGAGGAAACGGTGATGATGATGCTCTTCCGGTGGTGCAGGTGAAGACGGCGGTGTGGGAACGGAGGTGGCGCGAAAGACGAGGGGAACGTCGGGGCAGCTCCTTGGAGGTGGAGGACGTGGTGGCTGAACCGGTGGGACGATGAGATCGACGACGGATCCTCATCCGGTACGGTGGATGAGGGACGTCGAGGTGTTGCTGTGGACGACGTCGTCGGGAAGAGGCTCCGGCTGGGTGGCGGACGGAGTAGGGTGTGGGGTTTCGTCGCGGGTTTTCGCGGCCTCGGTGTACGAATGGGTGGGCGGATGGGATGGCAGTGGGGAACTATGGCTTAGAGACGCGCTTGTCCGAAATGTGGGGTAAGTTACGAAAGTACCCCCATCGATTTGAGGCGGTTCTTTTGGTTCAGGGGTACCACAGGCATTTCGTGCGTCGGGATTTCACAGGAGGTGGGAGTTTTCGCGCGCGTTGTAATTTCGGAATAGCAAGGCGCGGGTTGAGATGGAGGGAGTTGTCGGAGCACAACGAGACAAAGATATATCTTAAATATTTCGGGCTAACAAGGCGCGGGTTGAAGAGGCGGGAGTTTCACAGCACGATAGACAGAGACGCTAGCTTGAATTTTCGGCATAACAAGGCGCGGCTTGAAATTTTAGAAGAACAAGCTTAACGTGTACCCAAAAAAGACAATTTGCACCTCAACACGCACAACACACACACAAAACACCATTTAGACTAGAGTAAGGTACACGTGCATTGCATGCATGAGATTTGGCAACCAAATTATGAATAAATACCACATTATAGCATGCAAGCTTTGAGTCATATATGCATGATGTAGATGTTCGTTTCATTCTTATAGTTCATTTCATTCAAAATCGTCTAGTTTTTATAAGAAAGCTAATCTATTTTAAGATTCATGGAATTGTGCGTCGTAAGACATAAAGTAAAAACAAATAATGGCAAATCATGTAGAAAAACATTTGGGCAATTCTGATACAGAAGATTCTAGAACAAATAAGAAGTGCTTGTGTTTTGATGTTTGTGCATTATGCTTAAGTTCAACCATGGAGTCTTCTAGATTATACATGTGGCGAAATCTGGTGGAATCTAGATGATATCCAACGACCATTAGTGCTCAAATTTTCCATCTTTGGACCATCGGATTCGCCTCATCCAACGACCATCTTTCAAAGTTAAAGTTACCCACACACAATATAAAAAATATAAAAAATAATATATATATAGGGGTATAGATATAGATATGTGATGCGAAAGCCGCCCATCATCTCCAATTAGAATAGTGTGTCCATGCACGGATGCGACATGGCCAAATGATGTCTGCCATCGGTATCTCAAATTCAAATCAGTCTGACCTTGTTCAATGTGTATACATTACAACATGCTCATTTCCAAACCACACCGCGCAGATCTCCGTTATATTCATGCATGCATGGGTTTCAAACATCAGGATCTCTTATTCAAATATTTGAATTCAACTTTACATTGATTATGACCTCACCTATTCTTTTACACCCACACAGTAGTCTTCTCTTTATAATTGTACCACTTACTTTCTCTTGTGCATGCATGCACACACACTACCAGTAGGCATTATCCATCGCACGCATGCAATCTTTTTCTTCAGGTCGGTCTCCCATGAAGGCACACACCCACACACATCCCCCTCTCCATCATATCAGGCATTCTTTATCTCTCACGCGTGCATGCACAACGATTGATGTTCCTCTATGTATGTGTGTATATAGCTAGGTCTTTCATAGTTTTCCACACAAACCGATCAATCGATATATCCAGTGAGGTCTCACCCTCTTTCCCACGTCCACATCGATCAATCTATACCTCTCTATATAGGATTAACATATATAGCTAATACACCCACATTAATTATATATCCAACGTCCCCCTCTCATCATCCATGCCTTCCGCTTCATCTCTCAAACGCGTGCACAATGGTGAAGACAAGGGGCAGTAAGGGCCCTGCCCCCTCCCCCTAACATCACTATATATCGAGGCTAATATGAATGTGATCATTAGACAATTGCTGCTAAAAATGGTTTAAGTTCATGAATTGACCCTCCTCGTAAAGGATTAGCAATGCTTGGCCCCCTAGCTCATTTATTTTTCATGGCTCCGCCACTGCCGCAACAGCGCACGTGTTCGCCCCCTCTCTCTAAATATCAATCTCGCACTTGTGCATTCCTTCATAATCTCCCTCCACTCGGCCCCTCGCACCATCTTCTAGCCCCCACCGGATTTTGCCACATGTACAATCTAGCAGACTCCATGGTTGAACTTAAGCATAATGCACAAACCTCAAAACAACAGTGGTTCTCTTTTGTTCTAGAATCTTCCGTATCATAACTGCCCAAACTTTTTTTCTAGTTGAATTGCCATTATTTGTTTTTACTTTATGCTTTACAACGCACAATTCCATGAATCATAAAATATATTAAGGGCTTCTTTGATTCAAAGGATTCTCAAAGGAATTTTGGAGGAATCTAATCATTAGGAATTTTTCCTATCTTGGTTGTTTGATTCATAGGATTGTAAACCATAGGAATTTTTCCATATGATTCATTTGCACTAGATTTCATAGGAAACATCCCATCCACTCAAACCTCTTTGAAAGAATTCTGCGTTTTTTCTATGCACAATCAAACACTCGTACAATCCTGTAGGATTCAAGACAACATTCCACTATAATCCCATGTTTTTCCTATTCCCACGTTCTTAGATTTTTTATAAAAACTAATTGATTTTGAATGAGATGAAATATAAGCATTAAACGAAGGGCTACATCAGGCATATATGACTCAGAGCTTACATGCTATAGTGTGGTATTTATTCATAATTTGGTTGCAAAATCTGATGCGTGCAATGCACGTGTACCTTACTAGTACTTCGAGTATGTGCAAAACACGTAAATTCGAATACTAATGGCACGCTACACAATGTATCTCTTACAGTTCATGAAGCCACGTGGCACATGTGGAGGCGTTGTCGCGACCTCCTTGCGTGGATTGATCATAGTGACGTGCTGCTGGTTCCAGAAGAATGTACTCGTCCTACCTGAGCCATACTGGCGGTACATGCACGAAGCGAAGATGTGCACACACGCCACGCACGCACTCATTCCCTCGCACGCACACGCGGGTACACGGGCGGACGCAATTTTGTACCAAGATCCACCCCATGTGATAATTTGACGCGTGTAAAGTCGTTCACTTCATTGATGGTCAATTAATACAGCGCATGCAAATTGAGTGGACGTGACGGCGGAAGAAAAACATTATTACTCCACTGCGCGCATGCGAGTAGTTAAATCGTGGGTTGCTAGTAGTACTTCCATTGGTCTTCTTCGTATTTTGTGCCAATTTTTTACAGTAACATAATATTTACGCATTTGAGCAGTGTAGTACTTGAAATTTATGTTCCGCTAAACTCATCGGGAGCCGTTTCGGGCCTCAAAACCAAAACCATCAATTAATCTTTACCTTGTTCCCATCACATTCGAAAGCCTGCTCACACCTACTAGTATGTACCAAACCTGAACGTGTTCCCACTATGCAGGTATTAGTACTAGTGCTAGTACTTAGGTTATAAAAAGGGGAACTACCTAACCGAAAATTACTCTACCTTTCCTCCTCATAAGTGATTCTTCTTCGTCCATCGTTGCCATGGCCGGTGAGCAGAGCTCTAGGTCGAGAACTACTCGTAACAAGGGAGCGACAACCAAGGCTGCGGAAAAAAAGAGAGGGCTCGCTGCCACGCAGAGACCTCGAAGGATCTCTCACGGGCAGGCGATGGCTCCCAGGAGCGCCCTAGCTGCGAAGGCGAACATGCTGAGCCGGCGGAACTGGAGTCGTTATCCCTCGACGGCATGCTTGATCAGCTCAATAAGAACCTCAATAAGCAGAAGGAGTTCATCCAAAGCTTGATGGAGTTGCTGAAGGAGAGCCTCGACGACATGCCTGCTGAGCTCAATCAGCAGGGGGAGTTGACCGCCGGCTTGGTGATGCTGCTGAAGAAGAGCATTGCCTTGGAGAAGAAGGTGACCGGCGAAATCCTGCGACTTCAAGAGGACAAGGCGAAGCTCTGCCACGAGATCGGCCTGTTGAAGGAGAAGAACGCCGGCTGGAAGAAGCTGCATGAGAATAGTAGTTCCTCCATGAAGATGTTGCAGGCCCTCATCATGGAACAGAAGGAGGAGTTGGCGAAGCTCCGCATCGAGCACCCGGCTGCTGTCAAGGTACGTAATGCGGCCGTGGAACAGATGATGAAGGCTCGCGCCGAGAAACCCCGCGTCATGGACAGAATGAAGAAGATGGCGGAGGAGACGCGCAAGGAGATGGAGGTCGTGGAGGAGATGAAGAAGCAGTTACGACTCCGCGGCGAATTAGATCATTTGGGGTGATAATCTTCCTTCTTCTTTTGCTCCTGTGTTTCATCTTTTTCTTCGGGTGTTTCGCCGCACGTGTCACATTCTCTGCGAGGCATGAATAGAACAATGGTTTTTTTAGGGAATGAATAGAACAATGCTAACAATGAGATGAGTAGCAAATTAGATCATTTTTATCGCCATATGGCACTGGGCTGCCGTGTTTCGTGCTCCTCCGTCGCAGTACTACTCCAGTGGAAATCTGGAGTATACTGCACGGTTCTTTGCTCCTCCTCGATCAGGTCGTCGGCGTATTTATACGAGCAGTCAAATCACAAGGCCCCGCCTTCCAGCAGTAATGAGCCGTCAAATCACAAAGGCCCTCACCTCTCGTGAAGCCGACCAAGCTAGACTGCCCCGCCCTCTAGCCTTTTAAAAAATGTATACTTTTGTACAGCAGTAGTATCGATGGATTGCACCATGGAGCAAAACTTGAAATTAAAAAAAAGGTGGTACATATAGAGAGCGCTCGTTGCCAAATTATGCATATAATACTATTAAAAAGGCTAGTCACAATAATGGTGTCCAGCACAACCCATCCCTCAAATAAAACTAAGAGGGTGCTTGGATACGTTTTAGTCCCATGACTTAAAAGTAGTGGGACTAAAACATGCTAGCCTCACCCATGCTTGGATCCAAATACTAAAAAGGCTAAAATCAAGTTAATGAGCATTCATTATCCTCCAAACCCTCCAATCCAGGACTTGCCTGTGTTAAAGGAGAGGAGTTAAATGAGTAGAGAGAGGACTAATCCACATTTTAGTAGGGGTACCCCTGACTAAAAAATTTTAGTCTCAAGACTAGTTTTAGCCCCTCTTTAGTCAGGGGTGCTTGGAACTTTAGCCTCTTAAAGAGACTATTTTTAGTCAGAATAAAATAAGTCCCTTGGATCCATGCACCCTCTAAGCATCCTGGAATTCTTTGACAAAACTAAGCACCCTGAAATTCTTTGACAACTAAACTACTGGCTATATGATGTTGGCCATATATATTGTACGTATATAATGTGAAGAAACGAGTGGTAGTACTATACCAACTAAAAGATGAAATGTAAGAAATACTAGTATGTACGTACTGAAGAGTTAAAGTAACGAGAAGAAACATAACATAGTTCTACTGGGGGCTCAGCACAACACACCCCTCAAATTAAATTAAGCACACCTGAAATTAAACTTTGCAACTATTCCGGTAGACACTACATTAGAACCACCATGAGCAACAACACTGCCACCTTACTCGGAGTCCTCGTCCACGTCCTCGACTTCGTCCTTGTCCCTCTTCCTCTTGGCCGATACTTCTTTGCTTGAACCGCACACTTGGCTATTGCTCTTCATCCAACCCTTGTAGATATTGAAGCAAAGGTAGCCATCCATTGGAGCGTAGTGGATGTGGTCTATATCTAGTACATTCCGCTGCCATGCATGACGATGAAATGTGTATGGAGGTTTCTCCAGTTTACCGTACGAAGGATGAACCATGGCTCCTGCCAGGGTCAGCGTTGAAGGCTGACGAGAGGACACCAGCCAATTCTTCTGGAGGTCAAAGGGGTTGCCTACAACGAGACCTATCCGACGCAGGACATCCCTGTCATTCTTAAAGTCTACAGTAACGAATTTGACTAGGTTGCTCTCGAGGAAGTCCTTAAAATCCTGGCACTCAACGTCAGCATGGCATATGTGGTAGACCAAGCATAAGTCATGCACGCAAACCTGGATCATGGCGGGCTTCTTCCTCTCTTCATCCTTTAGATCCTTCTCTGGTCCCAGGACTGTGGTGTACTCAACATCTAGCCCAGCGACCCACTCATCATCTGAGTTTTCGAACATGCGTTTGAAGCGAGAAAGGCATCCTTTCACCGTCGCGGAAGAACAGGTGTAGATGATGTCGAACTCATTGCCGGTTATGGTTCTAACCTTGTACTCACCGCCGATCGTGGAGATTTGGGACACCATGGATTTGGGAGGAGGGTTAGGATTAGTGGAACTGCGGTAATGTGAATGGACGGGAAGATTAGGAGCGAACCGCCATAGTATTGAAGGATGTGTGGGGACGAGTAGGAGCGAACTGCCAGCGTGCGAACGGCAGGGTAGTGGCTTTCCATTCTCCCATGATACGGGCTTCCGGGAGCCCTTGGATCTAAGATCGAACGGTTGCATGGCGTGATTGTAGACCTATGGGTGAATATCCTATCCTGGAGGGTTATTCTGCAAATTTTCAGCAACTTAGCATGCAACCGTTTGATCTCAGATCCAAGGGCTGCCAGCAGGCCGTATCATGGTCGCGCCTACCACGACCGTCGCGTCTGAGGGAGTCCTGGATTAGGGGGTGTCCGGATGGCCGGACTATACCTTCAGCCGGACTCCTGGACTATGAAGACACAAGATTGAAGACCTCGTCCCGTGTCTGGAAGGGACTTTCCTTGGCGTGGAAGGCAAGCTTGGCGATACGGATATATAGATCTCCTACCATTGTAACCGACTTTGTGTAACCCTAACCCTCTCCGGTGTCTATATAAACTGGAGGGTTTTAGTCCGTAGGACAACATACAGAACAACAATCATACCATAGGCTAGCTTCTAGGGTTTAGCCTCTCCGATCTTGTGTCCCTTGCCTCTTGTTACCATCCGGCCTAGACGCACAGTTCGGGACCCCCTACCCGAGATCCGCCGGTTTTGACACCGACATTGGTGCTTTCATTGAGAGTTCCTCTGTGTCGTTGCCGTCGGGTTCGATGGCTCCTACGATCATCAATAGCGATGCAGTCTAGGGTGAGACCTTCATCCTCGGACAGATCTTCGTCTTCGGTGGCTTCGCACTGCGGGCCAATTCACTTGGCCGTCTGGAGCAGATCGAAAGCTACGCCCCTGGCCGTCAGGTCAGATTTGGAAGTTTAAACTACACGGCTGACATCCGCGGGGACTTGATCTTCGACGGATTCGAGCCACTGCCGAGCGTGCTGCACTGTCCCGACGAGCATGATCTAGCTCTGCCGCCGAACAGTGCCCTGGAGGCCGCACCCGCATCATCTTCGACCCTTAGTTCGGAGCCAACTGCGCCGATCGAGGATGGGCGGTTGGACGCCACCTCGGGGGCTGCGATCCCAATGGCGATTGAGCCGAACACCAGCCCCGTACTCTGCGAGACTCGTGACTCCAAGGTGCCGGACTCTTCTCCGGACTCCAAACCCTCCGTGCCCCTACCGATCGAATACGATTGGGCGCCGATCATGGAGTTTACTGCCGCGGACATCTTTCAGCACTCGCCTTTCGGCGATATCCTGAAGACACTGAAGTCTCTCTCTTTATCAGGAGAGCCCTGGCCGGACTACGGTCAGCAAGGTTGGGGTACGGACGATGAAGAAATTCAAAGCCCACCCACCACCCACTTTGTAGCCATTGTCGACGACTTAACCGACATGCTCGACTTCGACTCCGAAGACATCGACGGTATGGACGCCGATGAAGGAGACGATGACGAAGCAGCGCCTACCAGGCCCTGGAAAGCCACCTCGTCATATGACATTTACATGGTGGACACCCCAAAAGAAGGAGATGGCGATGGAACAGCGGAGGATGACCCCTCCAAGAAACAGCCTAAGCGCCAGCGTCAGTGGCGCCGCTCAAAATCCCGCCAAAACAAATACGGTGATTCCAACACGGGAGATAATAATACCCCAGAAAGTGCCGAAGAAAATCCCCTCCAGCAAGATTTAGCACAGGAGGATGGAGAAACCAGCCCTCATGAGAGAGCGGCAGACAGAGAGGTCGAGGACGACAATTATATGCCTCCCTCCGAAGACGAGGCAAGCCTCGACGACGACGAATTCGTCGTGCTAGAGGATCCCGTCGAGCAAGAGCATTTTCAACGCAGGCTTATGGCCATGGCAAGAAGCCTCAAGAAGAAACAGCAACAGCTTAGAGCTGATCAAGATTTGCTAGTCGACAGATGGACTGAAGTCCTCGCGTCCGAAGAACATAAACTCGAACGCCCCTCCAAGAGCTACCCAAAACGCAGGTTGCTACCCCGATTAGAGGAGGAAGCACTTGATGCGGCCGACCGGCCACCTCATGGCCGCGACAGAGAGGCCTCTCGGCCCTCCACTCAAGCCGCACCCCGTACCAAGGTACGGGAATATGCGCCGGACTTACGAGATATGTTGGAGGACAAGGCAAGGAAAACATGATCGATCTACGGATCGTGTGGGCGCCCCACGGCTCGAGACGGTAACCGTCATGCCGGCCACAAATTCGGCAGGGCCGAACATAGCAGACAAGGCTCATTGGAGCTACGTCATGATATAGCCCAGTACAAAGGCGCCGCACACCCACTATGCTTTACAGACGAAATAATGGATCATCAAATCCCCGAGGGTTTCAAACCCGTAAACATCGAATCATATGATGGCACAACAGATCCTGCAGTATGGATCGAGGATTATCTCCTTCATATCCACATGGCCCATGTGCGACCCCCAGACACCGATGACCTAAGTCACGTAATTCAGCAGCCAGAGGAATCAGCCAGGCAATTCTGGACACGGTTCCTAACAAAGAAAAATCAAATAGTCGACTGTCCGGACGCTGAGGCCCTAGCAGCCTTCAAGCACAATATCCGTGACGAGTGGCTGGCCCAGCACCTTGGACAGGAAAAGCCGAAATCTATGGCAGCACTCACGACACTCATGACCCACTTTTGCGCGGGAGAAGACAGCTGGCTTGTTCGTAGCAACATTATGACCAAGAACCCTGGTAATTCGGACACATGGGACAGTAGTGGCAGGTCACGTCGCAACAAGAAGAAGTGCCGCATTAACGGCAACAATGCTGAGGATACGACAGTTAATGCCGGATTCCGAGGCTCTAAATCCGGTCAGCGGAAAAAGCCATTCAAAAGGAATCCTAGGGGCTCGTCCAGTTCACTCGACCGCTTGTGCCAGATACATGGCACCCCCAAAAAGCCGGCCAATCACACCAACAGGGATTGTTGGGTGTTCAAGCAGACAGGCAAGTTAAACGCCGAAAATGAAGACAAGGGGCTGCATAGCGATGACGACGAGGAGTCCCGGCCTCCGAACAACAATGGACAGAAGGGTTTTCCCCCACAAGTGCGAACGGTGAACATGATATATGCAACCCACGTCCCCAAAAGGGAGCGGAAGCGCGCATTAAGGGACGTATACGCGGTAGAGCCAGTCGCCCCAAAGTTCAACCCATGGTCCTCCTGCTCGATCACCTTTGATCGAAGGGACCATCCCACTAGCATCCATCATGGAGGATTCCCCGCATTGGTTCTAGACCCAATTATTGATGGATTTCATCTCACTAGAGTCCTTATGGACGGCGGCATCAGCCTGAACCTGCTTTACCAGGATACAGTGCGGAAAAATGGGCATAGATCCCTCGAGGATGAAGCCCACCAAAACAACCTTTAAGGGCGTAATACCAGGTGTAGAGGCCAACTGTACAGGCTCAGTCACACTTGAAGTGGTCTTCGGATCTCCGGATAATTTCCGAAGCGAGGAGTTAATCTTCGACATAGTCCCGTTTCGCAGTGGTTATCACGCACTGCTTGGGCGAACCGCATTCGCTAATTTCAATGCGGTACCGCACTATGCATACCTTAAGCTCAAGATGCCAGGCCCTCGAGGAGTAATTACGGTCAATGGAAACACCGAACGCTCCCTCCGAACGGAGGAGCACACGGCGGCCCTTGCAGCGGAAGTACAAAGCAGCCTCTCCAGGCAGTTCTCCAGTCCGGCCACTAAACGACCGGACACCGTCAAGTGCGCCCGGAGTAACCTACAACAAGACCGCCTGGCACGATCCGAGCAGGCGTAGCAATGCGTCCCCAACCCCAACCCTCGCAAAAAGCCGACTCCAGTACTTCACGTACATAACTACGCTCTAGAGATACGATGGGTACAAGGGGAGGGGGCACCATCACGGCACGCCCAAAACACGGCTTAAACCGTACCAGGGGCTGCCGATTTTTTAATTTTCTCTTACTTGACTCCATCCTTCGGAAGGCCTGTTCGGCAGTTCAATTGCCGCACAAATGATGCAAGAACCAGGGAAGCAGACAAGCCACGCCGCATTACGGAACTCCAGGGTGGTCTCTATCACGAGCAGTATACCTGTTCCCCATACTATTCCGCAGCTTACCCCTGGAACGGACATGTTAACTAGTCCAACCTTCCACTTAGTGCATTATTTGTATTGTTCTGCTTTGATCGCAACACTTTTTAATAAACAATGCATAGCTTTCGTCTATTTTTGCATTACCTTTTTTCTTTATATATGTTCCTTAACGACATGTTGCACCCGTACACGTTGGTACGGCCAAAATACGCCAGGGGCTTTAGTACCCCTCAATATGGTGTGAGAAGTCCGAACACTTTAACAAGTGCGGCACCCCGAACTTATAACATTATATCCATCGGCTCCGAATCATGTCTTGGGTCAATAGTTGGGTTTGCCCGGCTCCTATGTTTTGGTGCCTTACGTTCCGCTATATCGGCTAAGGTAGCACTAGGAGAACCACTGCGATTGTGCCCCAGTTGAGCTGGGTCGACCACCTCAATGGAGAAAGCTAAAACTGACTGTCATGATGAAGCGAGAGCTGGTCGCTGTTCGAGAGGTTTTTCGAGTCCCTAAAGACTTATGCCGCTTAGGGCGAGGAGCCGGCTCTGTCCGGCCAAGGCGTGGATCGCGCCCCGAACTCGGTCTTCCGAATACCAGGGGCTTCGCCGAAATTTAAAATTATAGAATTCTATGGCTAAGTGAGAGTGTTCATGCATTATAGTCCAATTGCCTTGTTCGTTGGGCTGAGCGCCTCCCTCGAAGGACCCAAACATGGGAAAAAGAGCGCTCAGGTTTATCCCCGAACACCCCAGCACTAGCGGCACGAGGGCAGAAGCCGACGACTTGCCATCTCTCAGAATTGATAAACAACCGCACAGAAGGTAATATTTTAAATTCCAACAGCATTACTTAGCGCATATAAACAAGTTTTCAGCGCACAGGACAAAACGAGCAAGTTTCACTCAAAAATTACATCCCTAGAACATTCATCCGCCACAAGGCAGGCACCCTTCAGAACATCCTTATAGTAATTCTCGGGCTTGCGATGCTTTTTCCGTGGCGGTGGCCCGTCCTTCACAAGCTTCTCAGCATCTAGCTTGCCCCAGTGCACCTTAGCACGGGCAAGGGCCCTACGGGCACCTTCAATGCAGACGAAGCGCTTGATGACTTCGAGCCTTGGACAGGCCTCCACTAGCCGCCGCACCAGCCCGAAATAGCTCCCAGGCAGAGCCCCTCCAGGCCACAGCCGAACAATGAGGCCCTTCATGGCCTGTTCGTCCGCCTTGTGGAGCTCGACCAGTTGCTTCAGCTGGTCGCTGAGGGGCACGGGGTGTCCGGCCTCAGCATACTGAGACCAGAACACCTTCTTTGTCGAGCTGCCCTCCTCGGCTCGATAGAATGCGGCGGCATCGGACACACTCCGGGGAAGATCTGCGAACGCTCCTGGAGAGCTCCGGATTCGGGTAAGTAACAAGTAACTCACGTTTATGTGTTTGCTTTGCATAAAGAATGCCTTACCCGCCGCTATCTTCTTCACCTCATCCAACTCCTGGAGGGTCTTCTGGGATTCGGCCTTAGCAGACTTGGCATTTTCAATAGCCACCGCGAGCTCGGATGCTCGCGTCTTTGAGTCAAGCCCCAAAATCTCATGTTTTTCCATGAGAGCCTGGAGCTGTTGGCACGCCTTGCCAACCTCGGCCTCATACTTCTCCCGCTCGGTACGCTCCGAGGCCGCCCTCTTCTCGGCCTCGACCAACGCTTGCTTAAGGGTCGCCACTTCAGACGTGGCCCCTACAATAGCCATGATAATCCTGTCATTCTTTGCAATTGCACCTTTTTATATATATTTAAAAACAAGGTATTTCTTACCTTCATTGTCCTCGAGCTGCTTCTTGGCACTCCCGAGCTCTTTCTCGGACCGCTCGAGGTTCTGCTTTAGCGTGTCCACTTCCGCAGTCAGTGCGGCGGACGCAAGCAGAGAAGCCTGCATATGCATACTGACTCATTTTTGTTAGACTCCTGCGAATTTTATTCGATCCTCTATTCGGCTTTTCTTCCCGAACGCCAAACAGAGCATCAGGGGCTACTGTCTATGCGGCAATATTATTTACACATTTTTTACTTACCTCAAAGCCTGTAAAAAGGCTAGTACAAGCTTCAGTCAGTCCGCTCTTGGCGGACTGAACCTTCTGGACCACCGCACTCATAATAGTGCGGTGCTCCTCGTCGATGGAGGCGCCTTGGAGCGCCTCCAACATATTGTCCGGCACCTCCGGTTGGACGGGGGCCACCGGCATGGTGGACTTGCTCCTCTTGGAAGGAGGTCCCCTGCCGGACTCTGGAACCTTTGAAGGTTCCGGAGCGGTGTCCGGCCTAGAGCCGGACTTGGAGCCCTGGGGGGTTTCATCCACTTTACTCCTGGAGTCCGGGAGGTCGCCTTGCAGCGCCTCCAGGACCACCTCCTCCCGGCTTGGAACCTGTTGGGACAACACTTCGGTGTGATCCGTAGGGCGGGGGGAGGAAGCCGTCGGAAGCGAGTTCACATCCGACGAGTCCAGTGAGCCGCTCGACGAAGCGTCGAGCCGGTCTTTGGGTGGGCTACATAAACATATTCGACGTAAGGGAAAGCTGTGCAATAAACAAATACTATGAATTACTCTGGTATCCGATACTTACGATTTTGCCAGGGGCTTGGCCATGGGCTGCCACTCCTCTCCGCCATCGTCGGTGTCGGTGGAGTAGTCCGGAGGAAGGGTTTTCCCCTTCTTGGACCCTCCGGCCTCCCCAGAGAGGGCGGCCTTCCTTTTCTTCTCTCCTCCCGCTGGAGGGGGAGAGGTCTCTTCTTCTTCCTCCTCGTCTTCACAGGAGGAATGCGCCTCGGAACCATCAGATGATGGATCCGACACCTCCTGGCGCCGGGCACTCTTTCGAGTCCCCGCGGCCTTTTTTGCGGCCTTCTTCTCCGGCACCACATAGGGTGCCGGAACCAGCAGCTTCGCCAAGCGAGCGTCCGCTGGGCCTTCGGGCAAAGGAGCCGGACAGTTGATCTATCCGGATGTCACCTACCAATCCTGTCAAAGGTAAGGGATCTTAGATCCCGCATGGAGTCAAACTATGAAAAACTGATACCCTGTAAAAGGAAAAATCAGCTTCTGAATCCGCGATCCTCGAGAGCGTGACGCTGCGCACTGAATCCGCGATCCTCGGTAGCGGATGCGGGAGCCTCGACGCCCTTGAAAAGCACCTTCCAGGCATCTTCGTACATCGTGTCGAAGAGCCTGCTCAGAGTTTGGTGCCGCGCCGGGTCGAACTCCCACAGGTTGAAAGCCCGTTGTTGACACGGGAAGATCAAGCGGATAAGCATAACCTGGACTACGTTGACAAGTTTGAGCTTCTTGTCCACCAGGGTTTGGACGCATGTTTGGAGTCTGGTCAGCTCTCCCTTCTTACCCCACGAGAGGCCCGTATCCTTCTAGGAGGTGAGCCGCGTAGGGGGTCCGGATCGAAACTTAGGGGGTGCAAACCATTCGGTGTCACGCGGCTCGGTGATGTAAAACCACCCCGATTGCCACCCCTTCAGGGTCTCCACAAAGGAGCCCTCGAGCCATAGGACATTGGCCATCTTCCCCACCATGGCGCCTCCGCACTCCGCCTGGTTGCCGCGCACCACCTTTAGCTTGACGTTGAAAGTCTTGAGCCATAGGCCGAAATGGGGGCGGATGCGGAGGAAGGCCTCGCACACGACGATAAACGCCGAGATGTTGAGGACGAAGTTCGGGGCCAGATCATGGAAATCCAGGCTGTAGTAGAACATGAGCCCCTGGACAAATGGGTGGAGAGGAAAGCCCAGTCCGCGGAGGGAATGGGGGAGGAACACCACCCTCTCATGGGGCCTAGGGGTGGGGATGAGCTGCCCCTTTTTGGGAAGCCGGTACGCGATGTCGTTAGACAGGTATCCGGCCTTCCTCAGCTTTTTGATGTGTCCCTCCATGACGGAGGAGACCATCCACTTGCCTCCCGCTCCGGACATGGCTGGAGAAGGTTGAGGTGGGGAGTGCGGACTTGGGCGCTGGAGCTCGAGTGCGCAAGAATGGATAGGCGAAGAAGGAAGAAGGCGTAGGTGAAAAGGTGGATCCTTATCCCCTTATATGGGTGGATGCAACTACATGTCCCCACCAGCCTGGTAAAACTCTCTTATCTCCAAGCGCCATAATCAATGGCGCGGTTGGGTTACCCACGCCCGTATTGATGAGAATCCCGGAATAAGGGGACACGATCTCTGCTTTAACAAGACGTGCCAAGGAAACCGCCTCGCATGACGCGCTGAGGTGGGATAATGAAACGACTCGGATAAAGGCTTGGCCGTGGTGTGTCACGCTACGGAATACGTCAATAGATTAGATTTGTGTAAATATTATTCTCTCTATGGCAATATGGGGAAACTTATTTTGCAGAGCCGGACACTATCTTTGTGTTCAAAATCTTCTATGAAGTACTTGGAGGAGGAACCCGCCTTGCAATGCCGAAGACAGTCTACGCGCCGGACTCGTCATCATTGAAGCCTGGTTCAGGGGCTACTGAGGGAGTCCTGGATTAGGGGGTGTCCGGATGGCCGGACTATACCTTCAGCCGGACTCTTGGACTATGAAGATACAAGATTGAAGACTTCGTCCCGTGTCCGGAAGGGACTTTCCTTGGCATGTAAGGCAAGCTTGGCGATACGGATATGAAGATCTCCTACCATTGTAACTGACTTTGTGTAACCCTAACCCTCTCCGGTGTCTATATAAACCGGAGGGTTTTAGTCTGTAGGACAACATACACATCAACAATCATACAATAGGCTAGCTTCTAGGGTTTAGCCTCTCCGATCTCGTGGTAGATCTACTCTTGTACTACCCATATCATCAATATTAATCAAGCAGGACGTAGGGTTTTACCTCCATCGAGAGGGCCCGAACCTGGGTAAAACTTCGTGTCCCTTGCCTCCTGTTACCATCCGGCCTAGACGCACAGTTCGGGACCCACTACCCGAGATCCGCCGGTTTTGACACCTACAGCGTCGCTCGCGCGGTCGTGCCCTTGGAGATTTAACACGGTGCGTTAGGCTATCTGATGTTGGCATGTCATACATAGTCATCACTTAGTCACTCATACTACAACAAGGTTGGCTATAAGGTTGGCTATAAGTGTATTTTTTTTACTCCTCTCTATCTCTTTCTTCGTACTCCCTCCGTCCCATAATATAAGAATGTTTTTGACACTAGTGTAGTGCCAAAAACGTTCTTATATTATGGGACACATGGAGTACTAGTAGTTATTGCATTTGCCAAGGAATGACCTCTTCCAATGAAATGGTGTTGCTAAGTTTGCTTCATTTAATTAGCTATAGACTCAAAATTGTCTTTTCACCTAGGTACACGCGCTTAGCACCGTTTCTTCCTTGGGTCACCAAACTAGTCTCTCTCTTCTTGAATAACTTGCCACATCAGACTTTATGCCTATGTGGCAAGCTTAAGAACCTATAGGAGCAAGTAAAAGTAAGTACAATAGTGCGCTTTACATGGCATTTTTGCTTATGTGGAGGAAAGAGAGGCAAGGAAAAAGTGGAAAAGTGGGCTCTCATGCAAGAGCCAGCCTCTACTACATGGTGGAGCACCTGTATGGGGGTGGTCAGGAATCAGGAGACTCACGCCGGTTGTAGCGCCGCAGTTAAAATGATAATAGCAAGTCAAATCACGGGGCCCCACTTGTCCAGCAGTAGCTCGCTGTCAAATCACACAGCCCTACGTTTGCAGCAGCCTACTCCCTCGTCTTCTTGCGTCTCTGTCGAACAGACTAGGCGGAACTGCCCCGCCGCCTACCGCGTAGGAAAAGCCCCGCCCTCGACTTTTAAATAGTATATAATATACTAATTTTGTATCCATGGACTGCGCCCGCGCCATGGAGCAAAGCGTCTAGAAAACGGAGGAGAGACGGTGGTCTTGCAATAGAGAAGAGGGAGAGGCGAGACGGTGGTTCTGGAATGGAGATGATGGAGAGGAGAGGAGGTGGTTTTGCAATGGAGAAGATCAGAAGACGGAGAGGCGAGACGGTGGTTTTGGAATGGAGATGATGGAGAGGAGAGGAGGTCGTTTTGCAATGGAGAAGAGGGAGAGGAGCGTGCGGCAGCGATTTAGGATTGGACGAGAGGGCCGGCGTGCTGTGACTGGATCAAACTCAAAATCAATTTACCCTTCAATTAAGAAAGCGACCCCACATTAACTAGTCTCCCTTTTATTCTGGGTCATAATTGACCATGATTTTCGCACATAAAATATATGTTATACATTGCAAAAATAATATAATTTGAAAGTACATTCAGATACGAACCAAACGATACAATTTTTGGTGACATGCATTCACATTTTGCTTGTCAAATATAGTACGTGGTCAAACTTTGACCCAAAATACGCAAAACAACAAAAAAAACTTCCAAGACCAGCGCCGCTCTTCCGCTCTTCTCCTTTTAAACCACCGCCGCTCCTCTCCTGTTCCAATCTAAATGCAGCGCCGCTCCTCTCCTCTTCCATTTCAAAACCACCGCCCCTCCTCTCCTGTTCCAGTCCAAAACCAGCGTCGCTCCTCTCCCATTCTAATCCAAAACCAGCGCTGCTCCTCTCCTCTTCCATTCAAAAACCACCACCAGCGAGTGAAGGTGTTCTGGAGAAGTAGATCGATGGAGGAGTACAATCAATACGTGAGGATCGCAGACGGCGACCCTGTGAAGCTAGCTAAGATGTTGGAGATACAGTCTTGGTTTGACAACAAGGACCAACTAGCGGCGACGGTGACATCCATGGCCAAATATCTGCAACAGAGCGAAAAGGCGGCGATACTCCCGGAGGGAGTCGCGCCGGAGTACATAGAGCTGCTCCTCTGGGCCATGGAGCAAATAGATTCACCGAATCCGATCGTGAGGGAGTGGTGGTGGGAGTATCAATCCCAGATGGAGCATCCACCAGAGATTGAAGGATCGAGCATCTACAGGGTGCCGTTTGTGAGGGTGTCCTGCCAGAGCGAGCCGGTGGAGTCTTTGTCGACCGAACCCAACTACAAGAGGAGAAAAGCAGTTGGCCCGATGACGCTTCCCCGCCATCGTCTCCCTCGCTGTTCACATCGTCTCACGGAGCGGCTGTCTGCCGCCGAGGAATAGGAGGGGGCTGCCCCCCAGCCCAATAGTCGGGCAGGTTGTGAATTGTCAGGAGGAGCTTAGGGTTGTCAGTATTTGTAGGTTGTGAATTGTGTTTTGTGTTGTGTATTTTGAGAGTACTTTCAGATATGAATGACTTTTGAATTTCAGATTTGCAGTATTGAGCATATGAAGTATTTTATG
>NC_053023.1:571452147-571493222 GCF_003073215.2 Triticum urartu | reverse complement strand
TAGAATATGTAGGAGCCAATATGGGCATCCAGGTCCCGCTATTGGTTATTGAATGGAGACATGTCTCGGTCATGTCTACATTGTTCTCGAACCCGTAGGGTCCGCACGCTTAAGGTTACGATGACAGTTATATTATGAGTTTATGCATTTTGATGTACC
The DNA here is from genome assembly GCF_003073215.2 of Triticum urartu. Lineage (NCBI taxonomy): Eukaryota > Viridiplantae > Streptophyta > Magnoliopsida > Poales > Poaceae > Triticum > Triticum urartu. The sequence continues at coordinate 571,493,063 of NC_053023.1, read as the reverse complement.
GAAGGTTGTTCGGAGTCCCGGATGTGATCACGGACATGACGAGGAGTCTCGAAATGGTCGAGACATAAAGATTGATATATTGGAAGCCTATGTTTGGATATCGGAAGTGTTCCGGGTGAAATCGGGATTTTACCGGAGTACCGGGAGGTTACCGGAACCCCCCGGGAGCTAAATGGGCCATGATGGGCCTTAGTGGAAAAGAGAAGAGGCAGCCCTACATGGGCCGCGCGCCCCTCCCCTCCCTTGGTCCGAATAGGACAAGGTGAGGGGGCCGGCCCCTCTCTCTCTTTTCCCTCCCTCCGCGAATCCCATTCCAACTAGGATTGGGGGGGAATCCTACTCCCAGAGGGAGTAGGACTCTCCTGGCGTGCCCTCCTTGGCCGGCCAGCCTCCCCCCTTTAGTCCTTTATATACGGAGGCAGGGGCACCCCAGAGACACACAAGTTGATCCACGTGATCTTTTCCTTAGCCGTGTGCGGCGCCCCCATCCACCATAGTCCTTGATAATACTGTAGCGGAGTTTAGGCGAAGCCCTGCTGCTGTAGTGCATCAAGATCGTCACCACGCCGTCGTGCTGACGGAACTCTTCCCTGACACTCTGCTGGATCGGAGTCCGGGGATCGTCATCGAGCTGAACGTGTGCTAGAACTCGGAGGTGCCGTAGTTTCGGTGCTTGATCGGTCGGATCGTGAAGACGTACGACTACATCAACCAAACGCTTCCGTTGTCGATCTACTAGGTATGTAGATCACACTCCCCCCTCTCGTTGCTATGCATCACATGATCTTGCGTGTGCGTAGGAAAATTTTGAAATTACTACGTTCCCCATCACAAACACCTCCACCACAACGCGGGAAAACTTGACAGTAGTCTTCAGGCATATGCTCTCCCCCATCCCGACCATCTCACTAACGGCATCTATAGCGTACCAAGTGCAAGTATCCTCAGAGCAGCCGTGCACTTCTGCTTAGCAGAGAAAGAAAGTTGGCTGCAGCAATCCGTCGTGAGCTTGAAGTAGTCATCATGTGCCTCCACTCCCTCCACAATGCATAAGAACAATGATTTCTGCATGCGGCAACGACAACAAGACCATGGATCATCCGAGAAAGTTGGGTTCAGAGTAAAGTAGTTCTTCTGCAATAGCCGTGCTCCAAACACCCTATCCCGATTGATCACTCTTCTCCCTTTGATTGAGCCCATGAAGTTGAGAATATGCTCCACCTGCCGGTCCATTTCCTCTCGCATGCTCATGAGTATGAGAATTTCCACTTCTTCATCAGAATCCGAGGAATTGAAGAAATAATCTTGAATCATTTGATCAAGCTCTGTCGGTCCATACTCCTCGTCGGACGAAGCATCAGAATCCATCGTTTTCCCTAATAAAATCACAAAAAATCCGGTCAGACAATGTGTCGAACACATCAAGTGCAAGGCGAAGCCAAAGAGTTACCAGACGCACCGCGGTGCCGTCCGGGCCGGCGAGGATGGGAGAGAGGACCGCTCTGCTCTGAGCTAGCGGCGCAGAGGCTAGGAACGGCAGCGCGCGGCGGCGGACCTGCGAGACAGACGGAGCGGATGAGGAAGAAGAGAGGAGAGAACAAATGGATCTGGCGGTTCTGGGGGTGGATTTGGTGCACTTTGCGGTGGGATCGGGCTGTCGGGTTTGACATGGCGGGCATGCCCGGGCGCCCCCATATTCGCCCCATATTTGGACTGGATATGAGGGGTGCCGGTCAGCCCAGGCGTTTGAGGACCATTTGAGGTGCCCGTCTGAGTCGAAATTTCGTGACCGGGCGGGCCGCCCGGGCGTTTGAGAGTATTTTTACTCCAATAAATTTTCGATGGACCTAACCGAACTCCTAAATTTAACGGAGTAAAAATTAAATTTGCATAAGATCAACCTAGTTTAGATTTATAGACAACTGAACTTCGACAAATTGCCTTGACAACCGAAACTAAACAACCCATTTAAACAGAAACTTAAACCTAACTACTAGAGGTCGCCCTTGTAGAGGTCGAGCCAATCTTGCCTCGACATTCCACCATCCATTTGGTCCGGGCCGGTGCCATCGTCGTCGAAGTCGGGGAAGGCACACCGCCACTCTTCTACGTAGAACTCCTCGTCCTTGCTGCCACAGTCGTCACCGCCTTCCTTCTTGTCGTCGGTGATGGCGATCACCTCCCCGTCGACCGCCCGCTCTGCGAAGATCGCTTGTTCCACCTCCACGAGCTCGGGGTACTGGTGGCCGAGGTCTGCCATGTACCGCTCATCGGCGCCCTCTACAACGATGCGCTCCCGCACCTCCCGGTCCTCCCGAACCATCGCCGCATCCACCACCCCCGGCGATGGCGGGACAAGGTCGGTGGGCGCCGTTCCCCACGGGAAGTTGTGCCGCGCCTCTGCGCCGTGGAACCGCACCTTCCACCAGTCATATTCCAGGGCGGTGAGCTCCGCCGTGTGGAACGATCTGATCCAGTTCCGCTTGTGGGTATCGCGGTCGGTGATCTCCGCCACTCACGTCCCACATGCTCGCTCGCGGACGCCGTGGTATTTCCTCTACGACTGCCATAGCGGAGGGAGGTCTCAAAAGTCAGGGATGCGGTTGCGGTCGCATCAGCGGAGCGGCAGCTAGAGGATGCGGCTGGCGTGGCGAGGCGGGACGGGGACTAGAGGATGCGACGGGCGTGGACTAGCGGGGGGGGGGGGGGGGGGGGGGGGGGGGGGGGGGGGGGGGGGGGGGGGGGGGGGGGGGGGGGGGGGGGGGGGGGGGGGGGGAGGAGCATCGGCCATGCTGTCCGACCATTGGGAGGAGGAAGGTGTCGAGGAACGGCCGGGAGAGGGGGGAGGGTGGTCGGAGGAGAGGTAGAGGAGGCGGCTAGAGAGGTGGGAAATTTTTACTCAACCGTTGAGCGGTGAAGTATAAATAGGAAGATGAGGCGTGGTTAAGAACAAATTATCCTCAACTAACACCGATTGGGGATTGGCTAGGTCTCAATTAGAGGAGTAAAACCGAATTTTTATTTCTCTATAGGGCACTGATAGAGTTGCCCGAAGTACTTTGGCATGAGCATGGCCAAACGACATGCATTTTCTCCTCGAGAAAGTCTGCTCTGCTGCCACCAAAGTTGTTCAACAAAATTCTTTCTCTTCCTGAAAAAAGAAAATACAGATCATCTTCGAGGACCAGAAACAGGGAATCTGGCATGTATGTATGCATCCGACCGACCCACTAACTATTTTTAGACGCACATGTTGTGTCACCGAGACTTGACTACTGAAAAAGATCTGATCGACGTTCCGACGCAAACCTTGCCCCGTTGATGCCCAAAATTCTTTGCCTCTCGCATGCCTGCGACGGTGTGCACGTGGATGGCCGACGAGAACGCCCATCGGTTTTCGCTTGCCGGAGTTCGTGGTTAGAATGGCGTGAACTTGCAATTTGGCTCGACCTCCTGATCGAGTAATCCAAAAATTCCGAAGCAGCCTACAGGACTGCATTTGAAGTTTGAACGGGAGACCAGCCATATATATGCACTGCAGTCGAGAGAGAGAGAGAGAGCGACTCTTCAGTGCAGTGCAGTCACAGCACCACTGAAATTCTCTGCACTTACCCATACGCATTGCCCCAGTTTCCAACTTTGAAAATGAGAAGAGAACATAACCCCAATTTCCAGCGTACAGCGTTCTAGGAAATCATTCCAGAGTTTCCACTGAGCACAGTCAAAGTCTGGCAAGTCAAGTGTGCACTAAGAAAGCGAGAATGGATCTTCACACGGCGGCAGTGCGCAGAATGACCCGTACCCATCAGAATAGAATGGCCTCACATTCAGACCGGAATATCCCACGTCATTTACTCACTTGCGAATGGAATACTAGCAGTATTAGGTGCTACCAACACTTAGGTGATACCATGATACGGACTTCTGGGCCGTTGGATCTCAGATTCGACGGCTCCCGGAAGTCTATTGTACCTACGCGAAATTTTGACTTCCGGATGACTTTTTTGCAAAATGCTCAAAAACTCTGGAGAGTCGTCAGGTCTGAGATCCAACGGCTCCTAAAAGCCCGTATCATGGTATCACTTAATACATCGTATCACCTGATATCTTCTACTAGCAGGGAAGACCACGAAGCACCACCCAATTTCTTTAGATCAATGGTGCTTGCTAAAGGAACAAAAATACTACATTGCGATTTGGATCACCGCCCAGCTCGTGCCGCGAGACTCTTGACTGACGGACCGCCTGGCAGGACTGACCGGTGGACTGTCTCATTTTAAACACAACTGTTCTGCCCGAAAAATTAATTTCATAATACCCGGAAAACAGCATGAAAGCGTCAAATTGCATTAGGAAATACTGAAGGTCACGAGTTCAATCAAAACCACATGACCATGTGCGGCCCTGAATTTTAGGATATGTGGGGTTCGTCACACCCGGAGCCAAATACTAGTGAAATGAAAGGCCTATGGATCAATAGAAGATAACAACTCCCAGTGGATAGCAGAACCCCACTCGCATTTTTTGGAGGAACCAACGAGGCTACTTTGTCAAGGCAAGGACCGTGTCACTGTTTTCTAAGGTTTCTTCTCTGTACTCCAGTTTTATACTACTACTCCAGTATTAGATATTATGGAACTGCGACTGCCCCGCTTGTTTTAAATGTTCCAATGTCGACAAAATACATGCCTACATTAGTACAAGTTGCACGTTCATATCTCGAAGTACAGCGTTTCTGGCACAAATTAGGTAAAGCTACCTTCAGCAACAGGCTGTAGAATGCAGCAGCCAAACGCCGCTCCAGTGCATCATAGGAGAACACTACTCGCTTTGCCTCTCTTCTTCTTCATCTCCTTGTTGTTGTTGCTTGATTAACAGAAGAGTTCACCTAATTAACACACAGGCACATGATGCATGATTAACCATGAACACTTGAGCACGCGAGAAAATTGAAGTAAGGGCCGCCCACATGAATCTTGTTCTGATCATATCGACATGGGCAGATGCTATGTTAAATAGCTACTATAATGATACATCCCAATTAATTATTATTATAGCTACCAACCATCTTGTGCCTGTGGAAATACCACTCCTCCGGAAAGGAGGAAGGAGAAACGACCATGAGTGATAAAGGCAAAGGTGTCCCGATGTTTCGATGAGATGGTGGCTATCGTTTTCTGTGGGAGTCGACCTTGACGATCCGACTACGAACGTGCGAGACGTCGCGCCTTAGCAATCGCTAAACCAACTTTCGAGGGGTTATTGACCACGCCGGAGCACGATCAACCTGACCACGAGGGCCTGTTTCCTGCGAGCAAACGAAGAACAAGCAAGAAACTGAGATTGCAATCGGGATATTGCGAATATAAGATGAAAGCTTTATTGATCAAGGTGGGGTTCTGTGACGTCTTGGTCTGGTCGTTGGACACAAACGAAGTACGAGAAGTTGCAGCTATGGCGAACTTTTAATCTAAACAAAACCCAAAGTCTAAACGACGCCCTAAGGGCTGTATATATGGAGGAAGAGAGGGGAATTTCGTGGCCCTTGAGGGTGGGGTCCGAAACCAACCCTAACTCTTGTTTCCCCACACATACGGACTCTAAAAATAGCCTATACTTAAGTATTTCAAAATTACATGGGCCTGGCCCATTAATAAGGTGACGCAGCATCTAGAATAGCCTATGGACGAATATTATGAAGTGGCATCTTGTATATTTCGTCCAAGGCTTCATGCACTCCTTATGGCGGCTTCAAAGTCCTGAAATCATCACTTGTAACTCCGTTCTTGATCCCCTTGCGCATGCCATCAACTCCATGCGTGTTCTTGCTCCAATGTTCATCCTTCTCCAAGCTAGGCCCTTCATTTGAAAGCAAAACAAATGTATCCAATTTAGGCAGCATCATAATCTCATGAACATTAGAATCATTACCAAGAAACGAAAGTACCTGGTAATTTAATTGGCGTGCGCGAGCTCTAGTAATTGGTCCAGTATATGTAACAGTAGGGGCTGTGGGTGTAACAAATGGTATTGATGTCCTCATCATCCTCCCCTTCTTGAAATGAAGTCGTCCTCGACGGAAGCTCATCTTCCTCACCCAAATAAGGCTTCAAATCTGCAATGTTAAAAGTGGGACTAACCCCAAAATCTGCAGGTAGCTCAAGTTTATATGCATTATCATTTATTTTCTCTAAAACCTTAAAAGGACCATCAGCACGTGGCATTAGCTTTGATTTGCGCAGATTAGGAAATCTATCTTTACGCAAATGTAACCAAACAAGATCTCCAGGTGCAAACACAACATGTTTTCTACCCTTATCTCCAGCAAGTTTATATTTAGCATTCATACGCTCAATGTTTTCCTTAGTTAACTCATGCATTTTTAAAATCAATTCAGAACGTTCTTTAACATCAAAATTAACCTTCTCCGAAGATGGAAGAGGCAACAAATCAATAGGTGCACGAGGTAGGAAACCATACACAATTTCAAAAGGGCACATCTTAGTAGTAGAATGCAATGAACGATTATAAGCAAATTCAATATGAGGCAAGCATTCTTCCCACATTTTCTTGTTATTCTTCAAAACAGCTCTAAGCATAGTAGACAATGTTCTATTGACTACTTCAGTTTGTCCATCAGTTTGGGGGTGACAAGTAGTACTAAAAAGCAGCTTAGTCCCCAACTTAGCCCATAAACATCTCCAAAAGTGGCTAAGAAATTTAGTATCACGATCTAAAACAATAATATTTGGCACACCATGTAAGCGAATAATTTCACGAAAGAACAAATCAGCAACATTAACAGCATCATCGCTTTTATGACATGGTATAAAGTGTGCCATTTTTGAGAACCTATCCACGACAACAAATATGCTATCCCTCCCCTTCTTTGTTCTAGGCAAACCTAAAACAAAGTCCATAGATATATCCTCCCAAGGAACACTAGGTACAGGCAAAGGCATATATAAACCATGAGGATTGAGTCATGACTTAGCTCTTTGACATGTAGTGCAGCGAGCAACAAAACGCTCAACATCCCGTCTCATCTTTGGCCAAAAGAAATGTGTAGCAAGTATATCCTCCGTCTTCTTGACGCCAAAGTGTCCCATTAATCCTCCTCCATGCGCCTCCTGCAACAACAAAAGACGAACGGAGCTAGCTGGAATGCATAGCTTGTTAGCACGAAACACAAATCCATCGTTAAGAATGAACTTGTTCCAAGTTCTCCCTTCCTTACAATTCTGCAATACATCTTTAAATTCAGCATCATTAACATATTGATCCTTGATGGTCTCCAAACCAAATATTTTAAAGTCAAGTTGTGAAAGCATAGTATAACGACGAGACAAGGCATCAGCAATAACATTTTCTTTACCCTTCTTGTGTTTAATCACATAAGGGAAAGTCTCAATGAATTCAACCCATTTAGCATGTCGACGATTCAGTTTTGCTTGACTTTTAATGTGTTTCAAAGATTCATGATCAGAATGTATAACAAATTCCTTGGGCCATAAATAATGTTGCCATGTTTCTAAGGTCCGAACAAGAGCATATAATTCTTTATCATAAGTAGAATAGTTCAGACTAGGCCCACTCAATTTTTCAGAAAAGTATGCAACAGGTTTTCCATCTTGTAATAACACACCTCCTAATCCAATTCCACTAGCATCACATTCAAGCTCAAAAGTCTTATTGAAATTAGGAAGTTGGAGTAAAGGAGCATGTGTCAACTTATCTTTCAATACCGTGAAGGCTTCTTCCTGTGCGGTACCCCAAACAAAAGGTACATCCTTCTTTGTAAGCTCGTTGAGAGGTGCAGCAATGGTGCTGAAATCTCTCACAAAACGCCTATAGAAACCAGCGAGGCCAAGGAAACTCCTCACTTGTGTGACCGTTTTGGGCTGCGGCCAACTCTCAATAGTTTCAATCTTGGCTTTATCAACTTCAATTCCCTGTGGAGTAACAACATAGCCAAGAAAAGATACTCGGTCGGTGCAAAAGGTGCACTTTCCAAGGTTACCAAACAAACGTGCATCACGTAGAGTAAATGTTCCAAATGTTCCTCCAAAGATTTGCTATAAATCAATATGTCATCAAAGTAAACTACCACAAATCGTCCAATGAAAGCACGTAAAACTTCGTTCATTAACCTCATGAAAGTACTAGGTGCATTAGTTAACCCAAAAGGCATGACTAACCACTCATAATCCAAACTTAGTTTTAAATGCTGTTTTCCATTCATCGCCCAATTTCATACGAATTTGATGGTAACCACTACGCAAATCAACTTTGGAGAATATTGTAGAGCCACTCAATTCATCAAGCATATCATCTAGCCTAGGAATAGGATGACGATAACGAATAGTAATATTATTAATGCCTCTACAATCAACGCACATACGCGACGTACCATCCTTTTTCGGCACTAAAATGATAGGAACAGCACAAGGACTAAGGGATTCGCGTATATAACCTTTGTCGAGCAGTTCTTGTACTTGACGCATAATCTCCTTCGTCTCCTCTGGATTGATACGGTATGGTGCCCGGTTGGGTAATGATGCACCGGGAATTAAGTCAATTTGATGCTCAATCCTGCGAATAGGTGGTAATCCCGGTGGCACGTCTTGTGGAAAGACGTCGGCGAACTCCTGCAAAATGTTAGTGACAGCAGGAGGCAAAGAGGAAGGCACGTCCTCGAATGAAAATAATGCCTCTTTGCACACAAAAGCATAGCAAACAGATTTGCTAAAATCTAGATCATCAATATCAGATTTGATGGCAAGTAAACATGCACTTTTCAATTTAATTTCAGAAGCAACACTAGATTGTTTATTATTATTAGGCTGCATTTGTTGCTCAAATTCTTTTGCCACAATCTGATTTTCACTCTTAGTTTTCTCCTGTTTTGCTTTATTAGCTCTATTAATATCATCTTTCAAAATGGAATCAGGAGTCATAGGAAGCAAAGTAATATTTTTATCCTTATGAACAAGAGTATACTGATTGTTTCTACCATGGTGAATAGATTTTTATCAAATTGCCATGGTCTACCAAGTAATAAGGAACATGCTTGCATAGGTACGACATCACAATCAACATAATCAGCATATGTAGAGATACTAAAATGCACACGAACAGTACGTGTTACCTTAACCTTGCCGCTGTTGTTGAACCATTGGATGTAGTAAGGATGTGGATGTGGTCTTGTGGTGAGAGATAGCTTCTCCACCATCTCGATGCTAGCCAAGTTGTTGCAACTCCCTCCATCTATGATCACGCGAATAGAACGTTCCTTCACAACTCCCTTTGTATGGAACAAATTATGCCTCTGATTTTGCTCAGCTTGTGTAACCTGCACACTCAAAACACGTTGAGCAACTAAACATTCATACCTGTCAGCATCTTCAGGAGCCATGTATTGCGTCTCATGATCAGAATCTTCTCCACCGTGTTCGTCACGTGTAATAAGAGCCAAAGTCTCCTCATCATAGTCACTAGCGGACTCATACCCACCATCCTCAGTAACAATCATCACACGCTTAGATGGGCATTCTCTCGCACAATGACCTCCACCCTTGCAACGTCGACAAATAATATCATGTGTTTGCCCTGTTGATGCCATGGATGAAGCAGAGCTCTTTGCAGGCCCAGAAAGTGTGCTCTTGGCAGATAGTGGTGATTGTGCCTGCTTTATTGTATCACGGTTGGAGGTGGCAGCCGACGGAGGCGCCGGTGTAGCAGAACGTGTGGAAGTAGATGATGCACGTGGTGTCCATGAAGAAGGTCGACCTGCAGAAAAGTTAGTCCGCGCCAATGCCTGTCGATCCTGCACTTCACGTTCAGCTTTACAAGCAAGATGGAATAAACGAGTGATATTAGTATACTCCTTATACTCTAGAATCGTCTGAATCTCTCTATTTAATCCACCCATAAAACATGCAAGCATAGCTTCATTCTCCTCAACAATACCACATCTAATCATGCCAGTTTGTAATTCCTGATAATATTCTTCTACAGAATTTTTTCCTTGTCTTAAGCGCTGCAATTTTTGAAGTAATTCACGTTGATAATATGGTGGAACCCAACGAGTACGCATAGCAGTTTTCAAAGCAGCCCAAGTAGCAGGAATGGGATATAATCTACAATGCTCAGACCACCAAACACATGCAAAACTAGTGAATGCACAAACAGCAGCAGGAACACGTCTCTCCTCGGGATATTGTAAACATGTAAATCGTTGTTCAGTTTCTAACTCCCAAGTAAGATATATATCAGGAACATATCTACCCTCAAATGGTGGAATATTCAATTTTAGTTTAGGGAGATGGTCATGATCTCGTACCTGAGGGTGAGCCCTACCATTGCCATTATTTGCATGTGGACGACCTGATGGTTGCTGTGCTGGTGGTGGCACGTAGTTCTGATTTTGATCAACCTCATCCTCGTAATCGCCAGCAAAATCATCCTCCTCCGCATCAGCAGCAGGAGCCACAGAAGTAGCAACAGCAGCACCAACAGTTTGGCCAGGTGCAAGAGGGAGACGGCTCGCTCGGCGGAGGGCTGTTTCACGATGTGTAGGTAGTCGTCGTTGTTGTTGTTGTAGAGGTGCGTTAGGTGCAGCCGGTGGTGGTGGTGGAAGACGCGCGGGCAATTCATTAAACCTGTTATCGAGTTTAGTTTCGAACGTCTTCTCCATGTCATCTATCTTCTCCATGGCCTCTTCAAATCTGTTTAGCACATCCTGCACCTGTCCATTCATCATTTGCTGAAATTTATCATGCAACTCCTGATTCGTCATGTTCTCCCAGTCAGTCTCGTCGGCTTGTGATCCTGCCATGGTTAGCAACAATAGAAAACACACAAGAATATGATCCTACAGAATACTAACAAGAGGTGGTGGTGGCGGGTGTCACAAATCCGTCAAGCAAATCTCAAATTCTTACCAGTTCTTACCCAGCAGCAGGCGGTGATCGGCAACCGTTGTAGTCAAAACTCTCAAAAGCTTGGATAGAGCGATTGCCAGGGAGAGTCAAACGCACGACGTAGAGGTATGTGGAGCTGGGAAGGCTTATAGTATGGTAGCAAAAAGGGTCAGCAATAATCAATTTAGAGATGCAAAGTTGAATAAACGCTCAACGACGGTACTGTGCTGGTCCTAGGCTAGACCGTGCTAGAGACGCGAGCCTAGAACACTAACAAAATCACGGCGCTGCACGTAAATAAGGGAAAAGCACACTCTGGAACTTTTTTTTTTTGCTTTTTTTTGCGCTCCTCTTTTTTTTTGCGAAAAATTACTATAATGGCGAGTGTCTCAAAACTCTTCCCTCGTCAAACTAATAGGATGGGCATGAAAAAAAAAATTCACTTTTTTTTCGGAAATCAGGGCAGCGACGACGAAAAAGTGCGACAAAAAATCACTATGATGGCACGTGGCTCAAAAGACTCAGAAAAACCTAAAAATAGGATAGGAAAAAATATTTTTGCCCGTGAAAATTTTGGCCTAAAAACTGCCCAGGGGTCTCCAGACTTTTTTTTTTCCGAGACCTACGCAGGCAAGGAAACACGAATCGGAATTGAGATTGATCTCAAGAACAAACCTAATATGAGAAGAACTCGGATTGGTGGTGGATATATGGTTACAAATTGGTGGTGGTATATGGATACAGATTGGTGGTGGTATATGGATACGGATTGGTGGTGGTATATGGATACGGATTCAGAACGGTGGCGGATAAGCAATGGTGGTAGATGGGCGATGATGATGGTGCGGCGGCGGCGTGACAACTTATGACCAGAACTCGAAACTCTAAAAGACTAGACTCTAAGACCAGCAACTTGACACGACGATGCAACCGCAAATTCAACAAAGCAAAAACCCTAAAAAGATTATGCAAAGGCTCAGATTGGTTCGGATATGATGAACTAACCCTAATTTTTTTTGTGGCTTTTTCGTGGACTGTAGGTATGAAGAACAGACTCGATCTAATCTACGAAAAACTGTAAAAATCTCACCGAGCAACCTGGAAATCTGATACCACTTGATAAAGGCAAAGGTGTCCCGATGTTTCGATGAGATGGTGGCTATCGTTTTCTGTGGGAGTCGACCTTGACGATCCGACTACGAACGTGCGAGACGTCACGCCTTAGCAATCGCTAAACCAACTTCCGAGGGGTTATTGACCACGCCGGAGCACGATCAACCTGACCACGAGGGCCTGTTTCCTGCGAGCAAACGAAGAACAAGCAAGAAACTGAGATTGCAATCGGGATATTGCGAATATAAGATGAAAGCTTTATTGATCAAGGTGGGGTTCTGTGACGTCTTGGTCTGGTCGTTGGACACAAACGAAGTACGAGAAGTTGCAGCTATGGCGAACTTTTAATCTAAACAAAACCCAAAGTCTAAACGACGCCCTAAGGGCTGTATATATGGAGGAAGAGAGGGGAATTTCGTGGCCCTTGAGGGTGGGGTCCGAAACCAACCCTAACTCTTGTTTCCCCACACATACGGACTCTAAAAATAGCCTATACTTAAGTATTTCGAAATTACATGGGCCTGGCCCATTAATAAGGTGACGCAGCACCTAGAATAGCCTATGGACGAATATTATGAAGTGGCATCTTGTATATTTCGTCCATGGCTTCATGCACTCCTTATGGCGGCTTCAAAGTCCTGAAATCATCACTTGTAACTCCGTTCTTGATCCCCTTGCGCATGCCATCAACTCCATGCGTGTTCTTGCTCCAATGTTCATCCTTCTCCAAGCTAGGCCCTTCATTTGAAAGCAAAACAAATGTATCCAATTTAGGCAGCATCATAATCTCATGAACATTAGAATCATTACCAAGAAACGAAAGTACCTGGTAATTTAATTGGCGTGCGCGAGCTCTAGTAATTGGTCCAGTATATGTAACAGTAGGGGCTGTGGGTGTAACAATGGTATTGATGTCCTCATTAATGAGGCTGTGGCTGTGCGTTTGCCTGCACAAACGGTCCAGCACCTGGTGAAACTCGAATGGAAGACAGGGGAGTGCCTCTCTTTCCCCGCACCAATCATCTTGCCGCCACTGAGCACATGTGCGTAGTCACCACCCGGTCCGGCGGTCAGGCTGTAGAATGCAATGATAATTTCGTTGTTTACATTGAAGCAAGCACCATGACGGTGTACTTGATGATCGAGGACGAGTTATTATGTGATGACTAGTTGACCAGAAGGGCGAACTTTGTAGGGTTAAGCAAGAGAGGCACTATATTTTGGCTAAATGTGCATTCTTTGTTTCACCAGCAAAAACACTTTGTACCCTACAACATGCACATGATCACAAATGCAATGTGAAGTCGCTAGTCCATCGGTGCTATAGCATCTCAAACTCCGCCATGAAGTATTGCAGTGCGATCCCACGGGTAGAAAGAGGGTGGCTGCAGGGATCGTCAATCATGGACATCGTAAGTTTTTCTTCTTATTGCTCTACATGTTGGTCAATTTATTGATTCACTCAAAACTGCAACTTGATGATCATGTTATTGTGTAGCACGCACATGTTGCGGCATACCAAACAACGAAGGGTAGACCATTCATGTTGATGCATTGTTGGATGAAGCTCAAGAGTCACGGTCTGTGGATGAACAATACTTCGCTCTAAGATTATTTTGGATGTAATATTCATATTTTGTACCATTGTTGCACTAGAATATTTGCATGTTATATATGAATGAATTATTTTATTTTCTATAATTATTTCAAGTGCTCCGGACATACAAAAAAACATGAACGGGCATTCGATGCATAAGGTAGGATGGCCGGCTTCCATATCTGTGAACACAACATGTCCATAGATGTTTAGTGTGTCTGATATCTCTCGAAATTGGCTTTTATATATAAAGGCATCTCCAACGCTGATCCGTAAATTTTCCCTGACATTCGTCTGCGGACGAGGGGACCAGTCTGCGAACACTGATGCCAGAGACGGCTATCCAACACTGCCCTCATACATTTCAAACACAGCTCAATAGACCGGATGAAATTGATGCAAAGGCGGTGGATTTTCGTATAAACCAGAGCACATTCATTACAATTCGGTCATTTTCATGTAAACCAGACAAAAATCATTTCATTTTGGACAATTTTTTACTAAACCCTATTATAAACCTAAACTAAATGATCGCCGGCATCCATTCCCCATGTCTGGCCATGAGCCCTGAGAACTGAAGCTTCGACTTCTCCAGTTTCGCCTTGGCATTCTCAAGCTCCACCTCCGCAACTGCTACCTCTTGAGCACTGCGTTGGTTTTCCCTTGAAGAGAAAAGGGTGATGCAACAAAGTAGAGTAAGTATTTCCCTCAGTTTTTGAGAACCAAGGTATCAGTCCAGTAGGAGGCCACACGCAAGTCCCTCGTACCTACACAAACAAATAAGAACCTCGCAACCAACACGATAAAGGGGTTGTCAATCCCTTCACGGTCACTTACGAGAGTGAGATCTGATAGAGATGATAAGATAATATTTTTGGTATTTTTATGATAAAGATAAAAGTAAAGATTGCAAAATAAAAGGTAATAGAAATAGCTTGTTAACGGAAGATTAATATAATGAAGAATAGACCCGGGGGGCATAGGTTTCACTAGTGGGCAGATCCTATGTTAAATAGCTACTATAATGATACAGTCCAATTAATTATTATTATAGCTACCAACCATCTTGTGCCTGTGGAAATACCACTCCTCCGGAAAGGAGGAAGCAGAAACAACAATGTGGCTGTGCGTCTGCCTGCACAAACGCTCCAGCACCTGGTGAAACTCGAATGGAAGACGGGGGAGTGCCTCTCTTCCCCCGCACCAACCATCTTGCTGCCACCGAGCACTTGTGCGTAGTCACCACCCGGTCTAGCGGTCAGGCTGTATAATGCAATGGTAATTTTTTGACATTATCGTTGTTTACATTGAAGCAAGCACGATGACAGTGTATCGATGATCAAGGATGAGTTATTATGTGATGCCTGGTTGACAAGAAGTGCGAACTTTGTAGGCTTGAAGCAAGGGAGGCATTATCTTTTGGCTAAATGTGCATTCTTTGTTTCACCAGCAAAAACACTTTGGATGAGGATCCCCTGATGTGGGCTATCCTACCATTGGGTCACTGACATGTGGGTCCCACCAAGTATCGGTCCCACCTGTTAGTGACGGAAAGACAGGGTAAAGCAGTGATAGCCACGTTAGAGGATCCATGTCCAAACACTTTGCACCCTACAACATGCACGTGATCACAAATGCAATGTAAAGTCGCTAGCCCATCGGTGCTATAGCATCTCAAACTCCGCCATGAAGTATTGCAGTGCTATCCCACGGGTGGTAAGAGGGTGGCCGTAGGGATCGTCAATCATGGACATCATAAGTTTTTCTTTTTATTGCTCTACATGTTGGTCAATTTATTGATTCATTCAAAACTGCAACTTGAAGATCACGTTATTGTGTAGCACGCATGCGTTGCAGCACTGCACCAAACAACGAAGGGTAGACCATTCATGTTGATGCGTTGTTGGATGAAGCTCAAGAGGCATGGTCTGTGGATGAACAACACTTTGCTCTAAGATTATTTTGGACATAATATTCATATTTTGTACCATTGTTGTACTAGAACATTTGCATGTTATATATGAATGAATTGTGTTATTTTCTATAATTATTTTAAGTGCTCCAGACATACAGAAAAAACATGAACGAACATTCCATGCATAAGGTAGGATAGCTGGCTTCCATATATGTGAACACAACATGTCCATAGATGTTTAGTGTGTCTGATATCTCTCGAAATAGGCTTTATATATATGAGGGCATCTCCAACGCTGACCCGCAGATTTTCCTCGACATTCGTCCGCGAACGAGGGGACCAGTCCACGGACACTGATGCTGGAGACGGCCATCCAACGCTACCCGTATATATTTTCAAACACAGCTCAACAGACTGGACGAAATTGATGCAAACACGACGGATTTTCATATAAACCGAAGCACATTCATTACAATTCTGGCATTTTCATATAAACCGGACAAAATTCATTTCATTTTGGACAATTTTTAACTAAACCCTATTATAAACCTAAAATAAATGATTGTCGGCACCCATTCCCCACGTCCGGCCATGAGCCCTGAGAACTGAAGCTTCACCTCTCCAGTTCCGCCTCGACGCTCTTCAGCTCCACCTCCGCCTCCGAAGCCCCAGGAGGTGAAGTTGTCCGCCTCAACATCGTCGTCAAGTGGCTCATCGGCCACCGATGATCAGCCCACCAAGCTTGGCTTCAACAGAAGGGGAGGAGTGGTGGCCTTCTTGGGACCCGAGCGACGGCGACCTACCATGCACTAATCTTCCTCGTTGTCGACGGTGCTCGCAAACTTGCCGGCTTCATGGTCATGGCAGCGGGGCACAACCGAGGCGGAGCTGGCGATGTCCTCCTCGTCATCACTTTGCCCGACACCTCATCTGTCGCCTCGTCGAACTCCATGTAGACGGCTTCTAACTCCGCCTGACGTTGGCGGTACCGCCAACGATCATGGTGGATCTCGCGGGCGCAACGGTAGGACTCGAGCAACGCCTCCTGCTCGGGCACGTCCACGTCCCGCATGATGGACGTGCCAGCGGCGAGCAACTCCTTCGCGCGTGGTGCTCCTCAAGGAGGCGGAGGTTGTAGACCTGGTCGGCTTGCGCCTGTCGGAACTTGGCCTTCTCCTCCTCCCACAACATGTCCACGTAGTGCGCACGGGCCTCGCCGTTGGTGAGGCCCACACACACCGGCGAGGAGGGTTGCGCCTCCTCGTCCTCTATTGGGGAGTCGTCGGCCTTCTGCTGGCCGACCTACCTGCCGGCAGCAATGGCAGTCATCTCCTTCTGCTCTGATGATAGGGTGTCCCAGAGACTTTGGAGCGCGAGGAGGCCATGGCAGGCATGGTGCGGAGAGAAGAAAGGGACCGGAGGAGGATGATTGTGGCTATGGCAGAGGCTAGAGTTTATATAGCGGGCCGATGACAATGGGTCGCAACAGTGAGGTTGATGGTGGGCGGCAGATGAACGATTGGGTGATGCTGGAGTAGGTTCCTCGGCAACCGCATATCACTAATGCATGGAGGTCGGACCGACAGGGTGTCGTTTGAACGCGACCGACAGGGTGTCGTTTGAACGCGGTGCAGTCGCATGCATCGAGAAGCGGCGCGGGAGGCGCTCTCTCGGCCGGCACGCTGCTTCAGTGCTGTCAGTAGTGACAGGTCGTGTCCACTCTGGTCGGGCGTGAATGCGGCACTGACTTTCTGGAGCGGCGCCAACTCTTTCGCGCGAGAAGCACACGCGGGCGAGGGAGGGGGTTTTCTGTGGACCAGATTTAGTCAGATGCAGACGTGGCTATTGTCCGAGCGCCCGCAAAACCCCTCTAGTTTTCTTCGGTTTGCGTGAAAAAATGACGGCGGTGGATGGTCTGAGGGTCGACATTGAAGATGTCCTAAAGCAACTTAACGTGTCTTATAGTATTCTTTTTAGAAAAGGAGGATTACTCCGGCCTCTGCATCTGGGCGATGCATGCAGCCATGTTATTAATTATTCACAAAGACCTTATAAAGTAGTACATTAGGTAGTCTAAAGCCATCATTTTAGCAACAACTGTCGCACTCCTATCCACTCGATGAAGGGGTATCGATAGTCCGAGCCTAATACTAAACAAACATCGCACCAAAAGCCTAACTTCTAAAGCCGGAGGCCACAACCAAGCCACATACTGGGTTTGGGGTGCAAATCGGTCCGACGCACTCTCAGGTGTCGTCGCCGCCGCCTTCCCTCAATTCATCTTCAGAGCAGAAACTAACGCACTGACCTTGTCAGGCCTCTCTGCCATCAACGCCACCATGACGCCAGACAGCGTCCTCCTCCTGCGCGAGTCCATCTCCGCGCATCGGACACCGAGTCTCACTGCACCACGCCGCCGAGATTCACCGCCATCAATGTGTAAAATGAAGCACCGCTCTACCAAAAAAGTCGTCCACTGGTCCCTTGGGCCCGCGTACATCTCCAAGAATGACGTCCCAAAGGGGAAAACGACACCAGAGCACCGCCATCATCCGATCTACTGATTTAGGGTTTCCCCCGAAGGTAGCGGATAGAGGTTTGGAGCTTCTGCACGACGATGCCTTCAAGAAGATAATGACACAAAAGAGTGCCGCCATCGCCAGTGTTGGCAACAAGCCGAGAAGTAGGTTTTTGCCTGGATCCGCTTGACGAACCCTCCATCAAGCATCGAGTGCACGGGTTGCTATTGATCTGAGCCGCCGCGTAGCGAGCAAGCTGATACGTCTCCAATGTATCTATAATTTTTGATTGCTCCATGCTATATTATCTACTGTTTTGGGCAATATTGGGCTTTATTCCACTTTTATATTATTTTTGGGACTAACCTATTAACCGGAGGCCCAGCCCAGATTTGTTGTTTTATGCCTATTTCAGTGTTTTGAAGAAAAGGAATATCAGACGGAGTCGAAACGGAACGAAATCAACTGGAGAAGTTATTTTTGGAAGGAAACACACCGATGGACTTGGACCCTACGTCAAGGAAGGAACGAGGTGCTCACGAGGGGCCCCTAGGGCGCGCCCCCCTGTCTCGTGGGCCCCTCGTGGCTCCCCTGACGTACCTCCTGCACCCATATATACCTACGTGACCTAAAACTTCCAGAAGACAGATAGATCGGGAGTTCCGCCGCCAGAAGCCTCCGTAGCCACCGAAAACCAATCTAGACCCGTTCCGCACCCTGCCGGAGGGGCAATCCCTCTCCGGTGGCCATCTTCATCATCCCGCTCTCCATGACGAGGAGGGAGTAGTTCTCCCTCGGGGCTGAGGGTATGTACCAGTAGCTATGTGTTTGATCTCTCTCTCTCCTCGTGTTCTTGAGGTGATACGATCTTGATGTATCG
The DNA here is from genome assembly GCF_003073215.2 of Triticum urartu. Classification (NCBI taxonomy): domain Eukaryota; kingdom Viridiplantae; phylum Streptophyta; class Magnoliopsida; order Poales; family Poaceae; genus Triticum; species Triticum urartu. The sequence goes on along the minus strand of NC_053023.1, from coordinate 571,474,117 downwards.
CGAGCTTTGCTATTATAGTTGGATCCTATGTTTCTCCCCCCTCTACTCTCTTGTAATGATTGAGTTTCCCCTTTGAAGTTATCTTATCGGATTGAGTATTTAAAGATTTGAGAACACTTGATGTATGTCTTGCCGGATATCTGTGGTGACAATGGGATATCACGTGATTCACTTGATGTATGTTTTGGTGACCAACTTGCGGGTTTCGTGCCCATGGAACCTATGCATAGGGGTTGGCACACGTTTTCGTCGTGATTCTCCGGTAAGAAACTTTGGGGCACTCTTTGAGGTTATGTGTTGGTTGAATAGATGAATCTGAGATTGTGTGATGCATATCGTATAATCATACCCACGGATACTTGAGGTGACATTGGAGTATCTAGGTGACATTAGGGTTTTGGTTGATTTGTATCTTAAGGTGTTATTCTAGTACGAACTCTAGGGCTGTTTGTGACACTTATAGGAATAGCCCAACGGATTGATTGGAAAGAATAACTTTGAGGTGGTTTCGTACCCTACCATAATCTCTTCGTTCGTTCTCCGCTATTAGTGACTTTGGAGTGACTCTTTGTTGCATGTTGAGGGATAGTTATGTGATCCAATTATGTTAGTATTGTTGAGGGAACTTACACTAGCGAAAGTATGAACCCTAGGCCTTGTTTCAACGCATTGCAATACCGTTTACGCTCACTTTTATCACTTGCTACCTTGCTGTTTTTATTTTCAGATTACAAAAACCTATTATCTACCATCCATATACCACTTGTATCACCATCTCTTCGCCGAACTAGTGCACCTATACAATTTACCATTGTATTGGGTGTGTTGGGGACACAAGAGACTCTTTGTTATTTGGTTGCAGGGTTGCTTGAGAGAGACCATCTTCATCCTACGCCTCCTACGGATTGATAAACCTTAGGTCATCCACTTGAGGGAAATTTGCTACTGTCCTACAAACCTCTGCACTTGGAGGCCCAACAACGTCTACAAGAAGAAGGTTGTGTAGTAGACATCAATGTAGTAGACATCAAGCTCTTTTCTGGCGCCGTTGCCGGGAAGGTGAGTGCTTGAAGGTATATCTTTAGATCTTGCAATCGAGTCTTTTAGTTTCTTGTTTTATCACTAGTTTAGTTTATAAAAGAAAACTATAAAAAAATGGAATTGAGTTTGTCTCATACGCTTCACCTTTTTAATATCTTTCGTGAGTATGATGGAAAGGATAATTGTGCTCAAGTGCTAGAAGAAGAAATCTATAAAATGTTTGGCACTAAATATTTGAATGATGAGCATGATTGCAATGTTGTTAGTATGAATTCCTTGAATATCCATGATACTAATGATATGCAAAGCCACAAGCTTGGGGAAGCTATGTTTGATGAAGATGATATTTTTCGTCCCCCAAATTTTGATGAGCAAATTTATTATGATGAAAGCATGCCTCCTATCTATGATGATTATTGTGATGACACGTATGATTTAAAGAATAATGATAACAATGAACCTTGTCATCTTGATCTTAATTTTCAATCACATGATAGTTATTTTGTTGAGTTTGCTCCCACTATTATTCATGAGAAGAATTTTGCTTGTGTGGAGAGTAATAAAAATTCTATGCTTGTAGATCATGAAAAGAATGCTTTATGTGATAGTTATATTGTTTAATTCATTCATGATTCTACTGAAAATTATTATGAGGGAGGAATATATGCTTGTAGGAATTGCAATAATATCAAATTTCCTCTCTATGTGCTTAAAGTTTTGAAGTTATGCTTGTTTTACCTTCCTATGCAAGTTGATTATTGTTCCCATAAGTTGTTTGCTCACAAAATCCCTATGCATAGGAATTATGTTAGACTTAAATGTGCTAGTCATATTCTTCATGATGCTCTGTTTATGTTACAATTCTTATCCTTTATGTGAGCATCATTGAAATCATCATGCATAGCTAGGGGCGTTAAACGATAGCGCTTGTTGGGAGGCAACCCAACTTTGTTTTTGTTCCTCACTTTTTGTTCCTGTTTAGTAATAAATAATTCATCTAGCCTCTTTTTAGATGTGGTTTTATGTTTTTAATTAGTGTTTGTGCCAAGTAGAACCTTTGGGAAGACTTGGGGAGAGTCTTGTTGATCATGCTGTAAAAAAACAGAAACTTTAGCGCTCACGAGAATTGCTGCCATTTTTATTTGAAGAGTGATATTTAGTTAATTATTTTTGAAGATGATTAATAGATAAATTACTCAGGTCCAGAAATTTATTTGAGAATTTTATGAGTTCCAGAAGTATACGTTTGATACAGATTACTACAGACTGTTCTGTTTTTGACAGATTCTGCTTTTCGTGTGTTGTTTGCTTATTCTAATGAATCTATGGCTAGTAAAAGAGTTTATAAACCATAGAGAAGTTGAAATACAGTAGGTTTAACACCAATATAAATAAAAAATGAGTTCATTACAGTACCTTGAAGTGGTGATTTATTTTCTTATACTAACGGAGCTTACGAGTTTTCTGTTAAGTTTTGTGTTGTGAAGTTTTCAAGTTTTGGGTAAGGATTCGATGGACTATGGAATAAGGAGTGGAAAGAGCCTAAGCTTGGGGATTACCATGACACCCCAAGGTAATATTCAAGGATAGCCAAGAGCCTAAGCTTGGGGATGCCCCGGAAGGCATCCCCTCTTTCGTCTTCGTTCATCGATAACTTTACTTGGAGCTATATTTTTATTCGCCACATGATATGTGTTTTGCTTGGAGCGTCAATTTATTTTGTTAGGATTTGTTTTCTGTTATTTATAAAAAAAATTGCATCTTTTATTTCAATAAAAGTGGCATTAATAGTCTTTACTATGTCTGTGTTACAAGTCTTCATGTTGCTGTTTGAAAACAGAAAGTTGACTGCTGTTGCAATAATTCCCTAGAAAAATCAGAATGTGATAAAATGTTGAAACCTTTTGCATATTAAGCTCTGATAAATTTACTACAGTGGGAATTTTCTTTCATAATTTTTGGAGCTAGGGAAGTATGGATGTTGCAGCATTCTTTACAGACTATCCTGTTTAGGCAGATTGCTGTTATGTTTGCTTCTTTAATGATTCTATTTGAGGATAGGACTATTAAATATGCAGAGGCATTTAGTATGCAATGTTGAATAATAATGTTAGTGATTTTCTACAGTAGAGTATGATAAGGTTTTTGCAATGGTTTATACTAACCTATCTCACGAGTCCTTGTTGAGTTTTGTGTGGATGAAGCTTTTGAGATTTAGGGAGACCGTGATATGAGAGGAATTAAGGAGACACAACTCAACCTTGGGGATGCCCAAGGCACCCCAAGATAATATTTCAAGAAGTCTCAAGCGTCTAAGCTTGGGGATGCCCCGGTTGGCATCCCACCTTTTTTCTTCAACAACTAACGGTTAGTATCGGTTGATCCTAAGTTTTTGCTTCTTCGCATGATGTTTGCCATTCTTAGAATGTCATTTTATTTAGTTTTGATTGCTTTTTAAATAAAGTATCAAGGTATGAAATTATTGAATGAGAGAGTCTTCACATAGTTGCGTAATTATTCAACTACTCATTGATCTTCACTTATATCTTTCGGAGTAGTTTGTTGTTGCTCTAGTGCTTCACTTATATCTTTTAGAGCATGGTGGTAGTTTTATTTTGAAGAAATAGATGAACTCTCATGCTTCACTTATATTATTTTGAGAGTCTTAAATAGCATGGTAATTTTCTTAAAATCCTAATATGCTAGGTATACAAGATTAATAATAAAATTCTCTTATGAGTGTGTTGAATACTAAGAGAAGTTTGATACTTGATGATTGTTTTGAGATATGAGGATGGTAATATTAGAGTCATGCTAGTTGAGTAGTTGTGAATTTGAGAAATACTTGTCTTGAAGTTTGTGATTCCCGTAGCATGCACGTATGATGAACCGTTATGTGATGAAGTCGGAGCATGATTTATTTATTGATTGCCTTCCTTATGAGTGGCGGTCGGGGACGAGCGATGGTCTTTTCCTACCAATCTATCCCCCTAGGAGCATGCGCGTAATACTTTGCTTTGATAACTTGTAGATTTTTGCAATAAGTATATGAGCTCTTTATGACTAATGTTGAGTCCATGGATTATACGCACTCTCACCCTTCCACCCATGCTAGCCTCTCTAGTACCGCGCACCTTTCGCCGGTACCATAAACCCACCATATACCTTCCTCAAAACAGCCACCATACCTACCTATTATGGCATCTCCATAGCCATTCCGAGATATATTTCCATCCAACTTTCCATCATTCCGTTCATCATGACACATTCATCATTGTCATATTGCTAGCATGATCATGTAGTTGACATAGTATTTGTGGCAAAGCCACCGTTCATAATTCTTTCATACGAGTACTTGTCATTGCATATCCCGGTACACCGCCGGAGGCATTCATATAGAGTCATACTTTGTTCTAGTATCGAGTTGTATCATTGAGTTGTAAATAAATAGAAGTGTGATGTGAAGGAAATATGCCCTAGAGGCAATAATAAAGTTATTATTTATTTCCTTATATCATGATAAATGTTTATTATTCATGCTAGAATTGTATTAACCGGAAACATAATACATGTGTGAATACATAGACAAACAGAGTGTCACTAGTATGCCTCTACTAGACTAGCTCGTTAATCAAAGATGGTTATGTTTCCTAACCATGAACAAAGAGTTGTTATTTGATTAACGGGATCACATCATTAGGTGAATGATCTGATTGACATGACCCATTCCATTAGCTTAGCACCCGATCGTTTAGTATGTTGCTATTGCTTTCTTCATGACTTATACATGTTCCTATGACTATGAGATTATGCAAATCCCGTTTGCCGGAGGAACACTTTGTGTGCTACCAAACGTCACAACGTAACTGGGTGATTATAAAGGTGCTCTACAGGTGTCTCCAAAGGTACATGTTGGGTTGGCGTATTTCGAGATTAGGATTTGTCACTCCGATTGTCGGAGAGGTATCTCTGGGCCCTCTCGGTAATACACATCACATAACCCTTGCAAGCATTGCAACTAATGAGTTAGTTGTGAGATGATGTATTACGGAACGAGTAAAGAGACTTGCCGGTAACGAGATTGAACTAGGTATTGAGATACCTACGATCGAATCTCGGGCAAGTAACATACCGATGACAAAGGGAACAACGTATGTTGTTATGCGGTCTAACCGATAAAAGATCTTCGTAGAATATGTAGGAGCCAATATGAGAATCCAGGTTCCGCTATTGGTTATTGACCGGAGACATGTCTCGGTCATGTCTACATTGTTCTCGAACCCGTAGGGTCCGCACGCTTAAGGTTTCGATGACAGTTATATTATGAGTTTATGCATTTTGATGTACCGAAGTTTGTTCGGAGTCCCGGATGTGATCACAGACATGACGAGGAGTCTCGAAATGGTCGAGACATAAAGATTGATATATTAGAAGCCTATATTTGGATATCGGAAGTGTTCCGGGTAAAATCGGGATTTTACCGGAGTACCGGGAGGTTACCGGAAACCCCCGGGAGGTATATGGGCCTTAGTGGAAGAGAGGAGAGGTGGCCAGGGCTGGGCCGCGCGCCCCTCCCCCCTAGTCCGAATAGGACAAGGAGAGGGGGGTGGCGCCCCCCCTTCCTTCTCTCTCTCCTCTTTCCCCCTCCCGAATCCTATTCCAACTAGGAAAGGGGGGAATCCTACTCCTGGAGGGAGTAGGACTCCTCCTGGCGCGCCCTCTCCTGGCCGCCCGCACCCCCCCTTTGATCCTTTATATACGGAGGCAGGGGGCACCCCTAGACACACAAGTTGATCCACGTGATCATATTCTTAGCCGTGTGCGGTGCCCCCTTCCACCATAGTCCTCGATAATATTGTAGCAGTGCTTAGGCGAAGCCCTGCGACAGTAGTACATCAAGATCGTCACCACGCCGTCATGCTGACGGAACTCTTCCCCGACACTTTGCTGGATCAGAGTCCGGGGATCGTCATCGAGCTGAACGTGTGCTAGAACTCAGAGGTGCCGTAGTTTCGGTGCTTGATCGGTCGGGCCGTGAAGACGTACGACTACATCAACCACGTTGTGCTAACGCTTCCGTTGTCGATCTACAAGGGTACGTAGATCACACTCTTCTCTCTCGTTGCTATGCATCACCATGACCTTGCGTGTGCGTAGGAATTTTTTTGAAATTACTACGTTCCCCAACAGTGGCATCCGAGCCTAGGTTTTATATGTTGATGTTATATGCACGAGTAGAACACAAGTGAGTTGTGGGCGATATAAGTCATACTGCTTACCAGCATGTCATACTTTGGTTCGGCGGTATTGTTGGACGAAGCGGCCCGGACCGACATTACGCGTACGCTTACGCGAGACCGGTTCTCCCGACGTGCTTTGCACAAAGGTGGCTAGCGGGTGACAGTTTCTCCAACTTTAGTTGAACCGAGTGTGGCTACGCCCGGTCCTTGCGAAGGTTAAAACAGCACCAACTTGACAAACTATCGTTGTGGTTTTGATGTGTAGGTAAGATTGGTTCTTGCTTAAGCCCGTAGCAGCCACGTAAAACATGCAACAACAAAGTAGAGGACGTCTAACTTGTTTTTGCAGGGCATGTTGTGATGTGATATGGTCAAGACATGATGCTCAATTTTATTGTATTAGATGATCATGTTTTGTAACCGAGTTATCGGCAACTGGCAGGAGCCATATGGTTGTCGCTTTATTGTATGCAATGCAATCGTGCTGTAATGCTTTACTTTATCACTAAGCGGTAGCGATAGTCGTGGAAGCATAAGATTGGCGAGACGACAATGATGCTACGTTGGAGATCAAGGTGTCGCGCCGGTAACGATGGTGATCACGATGGTGCTTCGAAGATGGAGATCACAAGCACAAGATGATGATGGCCATATCATATCACTTATATTGATTGCATGTGATGTTTATCTTTTATGCATCTTATCTTGTTTTGATTGACGGTAGCATTATAAGATGATCTCTCACTAATTATCAAGAAGTGTTCTCCCTGAGTATGCACCCTTGCGAAAGTTCTTCATGCTGAGACACCACGTGATGATCGGGTGTGACAGGCTCTACGTTCAAATACAACGGGTGAATACTCAGGTTATACTTGACGAGCCAAGCATATACAGATATGGCCTCGGAACACGGAGACCGAAAGATCGAGCGTGAATCATATATTAGATATGATCAACATAGCGATGTTCACCAATGAAACTACTCCATCTCACGTGATGATCGGACATGGTTTAGTTGATTTGGATCACGTAATCACTTAGAGGATTAGAGGGATGTCTATCTAAGTGGGAGTTCTTTAAGTAATATGATTAAATGAACCTAAATTTATCATGAACTTAGTACCTGATAGTATCTTGCTTATTCATGTTTGATTGTAGATAGATGGCCCGTGCTGTTGTTTCATTGAATTTTAATGCGTTCCTTGAGAAAGCAAAGTTGAAAGATGATGGTAGCAATTACACGGACTGGGTCCGTAACTTGAGGATTATCCTCATTGCTGCACAGAAGAATTACGTCCTGGAAGCACCACTGGGTGCCAGGCCTGCTGCTGGAGCAACACCAGATGTTATGAACGTCTGGCAGAGCAAAGCTGATGACTACTCGATAGTTCAGTGTGCCATGCTTTACGGCTTAGAATCGGGACTTCAACGACGTTTTGAATGTCATGGAGCATATGAGATGTTCCAGGAGTTCAAGTTAATATTTCAAGCAAATGCCCGGATTGAGAGATATGAAGTCTCCAATAAGTTCTATAGCTGCAAGATGGAGGAGAACAGTTCTGTCAGTGAGCATATACTCAAAATGTCTGGGTATAATAATCACTTGATTCAATTGGGAGTTAATCTTCCAGATGATTGCGTCATTGACAGAATTCTCCAATCACTGCCACCAAGCTACAAGAGCTTCGTGATGAACTATAATATGCAAGGGATGAATAAGACTATTCCCGAGCTCTTCGCAATGCTGAAAGCTGCGGAGGTAGAAATCAAGAAGGAGCATCAAGTGTTGATGGTCAACAAGACCACTATTCAAGAAAAAGGGCAAAGGGAAGAAGAAGGGGAACTTCAAAAAGAACACCAAGCAAGTTGCTGCTCAAGAGAAGAAACTCAAACCTGGACCTAAGCCTGAAATTGAGTGCTTCTACTACAAGTAGACTGGTCACTGGAAGCGGAATTGCCTCAAGTATTTGGCGGATAAGAATGATGGCAAGGTGAACAAAGGTATATGTGATATACATGTTATTGATGTGTACCTTACCAATGCTCGCAGTAGCACCTGGGTATTTGATACTGGTTCTGTTGCTAATATTTGCAACTCGAAACAGGGACTACGGATTAAGCGAAGATTGGCTAAGGACGAGGTGACGATGCGCGTGGGAAATGGTTCCAAAGTCGATGCGTCCCCCATCGCACGTCGCACCCCGCCCTACCCCTCTCCACCACCAACTCTCCACCTTCGGCCATCCTCCTTCTCATACAGCCCCCAGCCTCCGCTCAAATCTCACCGCAATCTATTTGCCTTCCATCCGGTCACCTCACCTTAGTATCCCCTTCGCACATATTCTTCCGGTCTCATTTCGTCTGCACCATGCCGCACAGCTAGCAACCAGGAGCCACGCCGTACGCCATGCAACGATATCATACACCCCTATCTATCGATGGCAACTTCTTGTTATCGTTTGGAGTGCCTGGACGTAACCGGCTTCCTATTCAATTACAGCCATCCCGCGAGCAATAATGCGCAGCCTGCCAATTTTCTCGCTTCTAAATTGTATACTACATCCCTAACATCTGCCTACATCCACCACTTATGAGTCACCCTCCTAATCCACGTCGTTCAGTCCATGTCTTATCTGCACCATCCTTACATCGCTATCACTCCGCCCAAATCACTTTGCCCCCACCAGTCGCCTAATGACGTGGCCTCATTCTTTACTGAACTCGCCTCCCTTCCTTAGTACCTCTGACACACACCTATTCCATAGCCCTCGCTTGAAGCCCAACAAGCCTTGCTGCCAGCATCGCCTCTCGCCTATACTAGTCGCCTCAACTTCCCCTATTCGTCCCCCCCCTGCTGCGCTACCGCCCGTAGCTACCCGGCTCTCACTTCCCCCGACTATCCACTCTTAAAGACGCGCAAACCCCACTGAAAAGAACCACCCACTCCGACCTGCCACCTGGGCTCTACGCTCGGAACCCACTCGCCTCCAGATTTCATGAAACGCTTCCGCCCAAAGTCTGCTGTGAGAGGAACCATCCTAAGGAGACCCAAGCCTCTAGCCGACATATGCGGCACAGCCATCCAGTTCTTCAGGCTTAGGCTCCAGTCAGTTTGAGGTTCTGTCTTTCTCTTGCCTAGAAGCACTCAGTTTCAGCTTAGGTCCTCCTGAGCAGGCAACTTGCTTGCTGTTCTTCTTGAGTTCCCCTTCTTCTTCCCTTTGCCTTTTTCTTGAAACTAGTGGTCTTGTTGACATCAACACTTGATGCTCCTTCTTGATTTCTACCTCCGCAGCTTTAGCATCTGCGAAGAGCTCGGGAATTGTCTTTATTCATCCCTTGCATATTATAGTTCATCACGAAGCTCTTGTAGCTTGGTGGCAGTGATTGGAAGAATCTGTCAATGACGCAATCATCAGGAAGATTAACTCCCATTGAGTCAAGTGATTATTATACCCAGACATTTTGAGTATATGCTCACTGACAGAACTGTTCTCCTCCATCTTGCAGCTATAGAACTTATTGGAGACTTCATATCTCTCAATCCGGGCATTTGCTTGAAATATTAACTTCAACTCCTGGAACATCTCATATGCTCCATACGTTCAAAACGTCATTAAGTTACTCTGCCCGGAGTAAAGCCGTAAGCATCTGATGACGACCAACAATTTGTGGCTGAGACGTATCGAACATTGAGCACATCAACAACTATCAGTTGCTTGTGGTCCATGGACGTCCTTCATAACTCCTGATGGAATCGTTGAGCTCGACGTTGCGTATTATTATCGCGTTATTTCACCTTTCCACAGAGCATGAACCAGCAAGTATGGGCCTGTATATCAGCTGCATGAAAAACCAACCTGCTGCCTAACGGTTGCATCCAAGCAGTTCAAGGTAGGCGCATTCTCAGGACCGTAGTCTTGAACACTGTACGTTGAAGTAAGCAATAATCATGAGCGAAATAATCCCTCAGAGTACTAGAGACCCTCGTCCAGCGTATAGTCGTAAATTGCTACCTCATTCTTGTGCAGACGTTGCTTCTCAGGAGAAAATACTGCGTTAATCTAAGAAATTTCAACGGGTGTATCATTTCAAAACATGCTGAGCGAGACTAAGTTTTCGCTCATACACAATCCAACAACCCACATCGCAGGAGTAAGCACACCACAGAAGCTATCAACTGGTGGACTAAGTTTCATTTTTAAATTAGGTCATTAATCATTACTTCCAAACTGCACACCACTTAGACGATACATTACCCTCTACAATTTACCTAAGATGTAGTTGTAGTCACGATATCTATCCAAATGCATGTATCTTAACACCTACTGAGTATAGCTCGCCGTACGATTCATTTACGATCAGCTCGATTAGGAGGACACGGGCCGCATTACGGGTAAATTAAAATAGGGCAACCATCCAAAATACCAAGTAGTAGATGTCATTCGCCTTATGAACTGGTGAACTGTATCAACGGAAAGATTACCAAACATTTGACCGTATTTATGATTCTGAATTTCGCGGTCGACTTTGTCCGATGCGTTCATTCGAAAAAGCTCATCCTGAAACTCGACGCCCAAATCGGAGAAAGTGTTCATACTACGATATCCAAAGAAACTAGATACCTGCATCACAGAGCGAATGGAGTAGTTTCATTGGTGAAATCTGTTGATCATATCTACTATATGATTCACGCTCGAGGTCTCTGTTCCGAGGCCATATCTGTATATATGCTGGCTCGTCAAGTATAACTGAGTATTCCGCGTGTGCAACTGTTTTGCACCCGTTGTATTTGAACGTAGAGCCTATCACACCCGATCATCACGTGGTGTCTCAGCACGAAGAACTTTCGAAACGGTGCATACTCAGGGAGAACACTTCTTGATAATTTAGTGAGAGATCATCTTATAATGCTACCGTCAATCAAAGCAAGATAAGATGCATAAAAGATAAACATCACATGCAATCAATATAAGTGATATGATATGGCCATCATCATCTTGTGTTGTGATCTCCATCTACGAAGCGACCGTCTGATCACCATCGTCACCGGCGCGACACCTTGAGATTCTCACAACTCGTTTACAGTACGTCCGTTGAGTCGTATTACTATGTCACTACGTAATAATGAGCCGCTTTCCTCACGACTATCGTGATACCGCATCAACCGATAGTGTAGAAGAAGAATATCAAGACATTATTACAGACTGCATGCCTGAAAAGCAGTCAGAATGAAAATTACTTAAATACACTAAGCTTCGAAACGAACGTGAAGGATTCATCGCCTCACCACTGCAGTTGCAAGTGTGACTGAGACAAACCTGGAGTTACATAAACCTATCTAATGCAATCTCTATGCATGAATACTCTAATAAAATTTAGCTCATCTTGCCAATCACATCACAACAGCACGAACTATGAGAAACCCTGCAAAAACAATTTAGACGTCCTCTACTTTGTTGTTCAGTTTTACTGGCTAGCACTCGTGTAAGCAGAGAACCCCAATTCCGCAAAATCTCTATCTACGCAGACCATACAAAAAAATACCGATCAATATGAGATTATGCCATTGTCAAGTGGAGTAAGCAAGGTATTTGGACTATCGTCGATCTTCGCGCAACATGAGCAGTCGGGAGTAAAGCACACTATGAAGCACATTTGAGAGTAGTCATCAAACTAAAAGTTTGGACGAAACTCGTCACCCGCTAGCCAACATTGTGCAAAGCACGTCCGGGAGAACCGGTCTCGCGTAAGCGTACGCGTAATGTCGGTCCGGGCCGCTTCGTCCAACAATACCGCCGAACCAAAGTATGACATGCTGGTAAGCAGTATGACTTATATCGCCCACAACTCACTTGTGTTCTACTCGTGCATATAACATCAACATATAAACCTAGGCTCGGATGCCACTTGTTGGGGAACGTAGTAATTTCAAAAAAAATTCTACGCACACGCAAGATCATGGTGATGCATAGCAACGAGAGGGAAGAGTGTGATCTACGTACCCTTGTAGATCGATAATGGAAGCGTTAGCACAAAATGGTTGATGTAGTCATACGTCTTCACGGCCCGACCAATCAAGCACCGAAACTACGGCACCTCCGAGTTCTAGCACACGTTCAGCTCGATGACGATCCCCGGACTCCGATCCAGCAAAGTGTCGGGGAAGAGTTCCGTCAGCACGACAGCGTGGTGACGATCTTGATGGACTACTGTCGCAGGGCTTCGCCTAAGCACCGCTACAATATTATCGAGGACTATGGTGGAAGGGGGCACCGCACACGGCTAAGAATATGATCACGTGGATCAACTTGTGTGTCTAGGGGTGCCCCCTGCCTCCGTATATAAAGGATCAAAGGGGGGATGCGGCCGGCCAGGAGAGGGCACGCCAGGAGGAGTCCTACTCCCTCCGGGAGTAGGACCCCCCTTTCCTTGTTGGAATAGGATTCGGGAGGGGGGAAAGAGGAGAGAGAGAAGGAAGGGGGGCGGCGCCCCCCTCTCGTTGTCCTATTCGGACTAGGGGGGAGGGCGCGCGGCCCAGCCCTGGCCACCTCTCCTCTCTTCCACTAAGGCCCACTAAGGCCCATATACCTCCCGGGGGGTTCCGGTAACCTCCCGGTACTCCGGTAAAATCCCGATTTCACCCGGAACACTTCCGATATCCAAATATAGGCTTCCAATATATCAATCTTTATGTCTAGACCATTTCGAGACTCCTCGTCATGTCCGTGATCACATCCGGGACTCCGAACAAACTTCGGTACATCAAAATGCATAAACTCCTAATATAACTGTCATTGAAACCTTAAGCGTGCGGACCCTACGGGTTCAAGAACAATGTAGACATGATCGAGACATGTCTCCGGTCAATAAACAATAGCGGAACCTGGATGCTCATATTGGCTCCTACATATTCTACGAAGATCTTTTATCGGTCAGACCGCATAACAACATACGTTGTTCCCTTTCTCATCGGTATGTTACTTGCCCGAGATTCGATCGTCGGTATCTCAATACCTAGTTCAATCTCGTTACCGGCAAGTCTCTTTACTCGTTCCGTAATATAATACATCATCTCACAACTAACTCATTAGTTGCAATGCTTGCAAGGCTTATGTGATGTGTATTACCGAGAGGGCCCAGAGATACCTCTCCGACAATCGGAGTGACAAATCCTAATCTCGAAATACGCCAACCCAACATGTACCTTTGGAGACACCTGTAGTACTCCTGTATAATCACCCAGTTACGTTGTGACATTTGGTAGCACACAAAGTGTTCCTCCGGCAAACGGGAGTTGCATAATTTCATAGTCATAGGAACATGTATAAGTCATGAAGAAAGCAATAGCAACATACTAAACGATCGGGTGCTAAGCTAATGGAATGGGTCATGTCAATCAGATCATTCACCTAATGATGTGATCCCGTTAATCAAATAACAACTCTTTGTCCATGGTTAGGAAACATAACCATCTTTGATTAACGAGCTAGTCTAGTAGAGGCATACTAGTGACACTCTGTTTGTCTATGTATTCACACATGTATTATGTTTCCGGTTAATACAATTCTAGCATGAATAGCAAACATTTATCATGATATAAGGAAATAAATAATAACTTTATTATTGCCTCTAGGGCATATTTCCTTCAGTCTCCCACTTGCACTAGAGTCAATAATCTAGATTATACAGTAATGATTCTAACACCCATGGAGCTTTGGTGCTGATCATGTTTTGCTCATGGAAGAGGCTTAGTCAACGGGTCTGCTACATTCAGATCTGTATGTATCTTGCAAATCTCTATGTCTCTCACCTGGACTAGATCCCGGATGGAATTGAAGCGTCTCTTGATGTGCTTGGTTCTCTTGTGAAATCTGGATTCCTTTGCCAAGGCAATTGCACCAGTATTGTCACAAAAGATTTTCATTGGACCCGATGCACTAGGTATGACACCTAGATCGGATATGAACTCCTTCATCCAGACTCCTTCATTTGCTGCTTCCGAAGTAGCTATGTACTCCGCTTCACATGTAGATCCCGCGACAACGCTTTGTTTAGAACTGCACCAACTTACAGCCCCACCGTTTAATGTAAACACATATCCGGTTCAGTGTCAAAGCTTGCATCAACGTAACCTTTTATGATGAGCTCTTTGTCACCTCCATAAACGAGAAACATATCCTTAGTCCTTTTCAGGTATTTCAGGATGTTCTTGACCGCTGTCCAGTGATCCACTCCTGGATTACTTTGGTACCTCCCTGCTAGACTTATAGCAAGGCACACATCAGGTCTGGTACACAGCATTGCATACATGATAGATCCTATGGCTGACGCATAGGGAACATCTTTCATATTCTCTCTATCTTCTGCAGTGGTCGGGCATTGAGTCTTACTCAACTTCACACCTTGTAACACAGGCAAGAACCCTTTCTTTGCTTGATCCATTTTGAACTTCTTCAAAATTTTGTCAAGGTATGTGGTTTGTGAAAGTCCAATTAAGCGTCTTGATCTATCTCTATAGATCTTAATGCCTAATATGTAAGCAGCTTCACCGAGGTCTTTCATAGAAAAACTTTTATTCAAGTATCCCTTTGTGCTATCCAGAAATTCTACATCATTTCCAATTAGTAATATGTCATCCACATATAATATCAGAAATGCTACAGAGCTCCCACTCACTTTCTTGTAAATACAGGCTTCTCCAAAAGTCTAGTACAAACCCAAATGCTTTGATCACACTATCAAAGCATTTATTCCAATTCCGAGAGGCTTGCACCAGTCCATAAATGGATCGCTGGAGCTTGCACACTTTGTTAGCTCCTTTTGGATCGACAAAACCTTCTAGTTGCATCATATACAACTCTACTTCCAGAAATCCATTCGGGAACGCAGTTTTGACATCCATCCGCCAAATTTCATAATCATAAAATGCGGCAATTACTAACATGATTCGGACAGACTTAAGCATCGCTACGGGTGAGAAGGTCTCATCATAGTCAATCCCTTGAACTTGTCAAAAACCTTTTGCGACAAGTCGAGCTTTGTAGACAGTAATATTACCGTCAGCGTCAGTCTTCTTCTTGAAGATCCATTTATTCTCAATTGCTTGCCGATCATCGGGCAAGTCAACCAAAGTCCATACTTTGTTCTCATACATGGATCCCATCTCAGATTTCATGGCTTCAAGCCATTTTGCGGAATCTGGGCTCACCATCGCTTCTTCATAGTTCGTAGGTTCATCATGATCTAGTAGCATGACTTCCAGAACAGGATTACCGTACCACTCTGTGCGGATCTTACTCTGGTTGATCTACGAGGTTCAGTAGTATCTTGATCTGAAGTTTCATGATCATTATCATTAGCTTCCTCACTAATGGTGTAGGTGTCACAGAAACAGTTTTCTGTGATACTACTTTCCAATAAGGGAGCAGGTACAGTTACCTCGTCAAGTTCTACTTTCCTCCCACTCACTTCTTTCGAGAGAAACTCCTTCTCTAGAAAGTTTCCAATTTAGCAACAAAAGTCTTGCCTTCGGATCTGTGATAGAAGGTGTATCCAATAGTTTCCTTTGGATATCCTATGAAGACACATTTCTCTGATTTGGGTTCGAGCTTATCAGGTTGAAGCTTTTTCACATAAGCACATCGCAGCCCCAAACTTTCAGAAACGACAACTTTGGTTTCTTGCCAAACCACAGTTCATAAGGCGTACGTCTCAACGGATTTGATGGTGCCCTATTTAACGTTGAATGCGGCCGTCTCTAGAGCGTAATCCCCAAAACGATAGCGGTAAATCAGTAAGAGACATCATAGATCGCACCATATCTAGTAAAGTACGATTACGACGTTCGGACACACCATTACGCTGTGGTGTTCCGGGTGGCGTGAGTTGCGAAACTATTCCACATTGTTTCAAATGTAGACCAAACTCATAACTCAAATATTCTCCTCCACGATCAGATCGTAGAAACTTTATTTTCTTGTTGCGCTGATTTTCAACTTCACTTTGAAATTCTTTGAACTTTTCAAATGTTTCAGACTTATGTTTCATTAAGTAGATATACCCATATCTGCTTAAATCATCTGTGAAGGTGAGAAAATAACGATATCCGCCACGAGCTTCAACATTCATTGGACCACATACATCTGTATGTATGATTTCCAACAAGTCTGTTGCTCTCTCCATAGTACCGGAGAACGGTGTTTTTGTCATCTTGCCATGAGGCACGGTTCGCAAGTACCAAGTGATTCATAATCAAGTGGTTCCAAAAGTCCATCAGTATGGAGTTTCTTCATGCGCTTTACACCGATATGACCTAAACGGCAGTGCCACAAATAAGTTGCACTATCATTATCAACTCTGCATCTTTTGGCTTCAACATTATGAATATGTGTATCACTACTATCGAGATTCAATAAGAATAGACCACTCTTCAAGGGTGCATGACCATAAAAGATATTACTCATATAAATAGAACAACCATTATTCTCTGATTTAAATGAATAACCGTCTCGCATTAAACAAGATCCAGATATAATGTTCATGCTCAACGCTGGCACCAAATAACAATTATTTAGGTCTAATACTAATCCCGAAGGTAGATGTAGAGGTAGCGTGCCGACCGCGATCACATCGACTTTGGAACCGTTTCCCACGCGCATCGTCACCTCGTCCTTAGCCAATCTTCGCTTAATCCGTAGTCCCTGTTTCGAGTTGCAAATATTAGCAACAGAACCAGTATCAAATACCCAGGTGCTACTGCGAGCATTAGTAAGGTACACATCAATAACATGTATATCACATATACCTTTGTTCACCTTGCCATCCTTCTTATCCGCCAAATACTTGGGGCAGTTCCGCTTCCAGTGACCAGTCTGCTTGCAGTAGAAGCACTCAGTTTCAGGCTTAGGTCCAGACTTGGGTTTCTTCTCTTGAGCAGCAACTTGCTTGCTGTTCTTCTTGAAGTTCCCCTTCTTCTTCCCTTTGCCTTTTTCTTGAAACTAGTGGTCTTGTTGACCATCAACACTTGATGCTCCTTCTTTGATTTCTACCTCCGCAGCTTTCAGCATTGCGAAGAGCTCGGGAATAGTCTTATTCATCCCTTGCATATTATAGTTCATCACGAAGCTCTTGTAGCTTGGTGGCAGTGATTGGAGAATTCTGTCAATGACGCAATCATCTGGAAGATTAACTCCCAGTTGAGTCAAGTGATTATGATACCCAGACATTTTGAGTATATGTTCACTGACAGAACTATTTCTCCTCCATCTTGCAGCTATAGAACTTATTGGAGACTTCATATCTCTCAATCCGGGCATTTGCTTGAAATATTAACTTCAACTCTTGGAACATCTCATATGCTCCATGACGTTCAAAACGTCGTTGAAGTCCCGATTCTAAGCCGTAAAGCATGACACACTGAACTATCGAGTAGTCATCAGCTTTGCTCTGCCAGACGTTCATAACATCCGGCGTTGCTCCTGCAGCAGGCCTGGCACCCAGCGGTGCTTCCAGGACGTAATTCTTCTGTGCAGCAATGAGGATAATCCTCAAGTTACGGACCCAGTCCGTGTAATTGCTACCATCATCTTTCAACTTTGCTTTCTCAAGGAACGCATTAAAATTCAACGGAACAACAGCACGAGCCATCTATCTACAATCAAACATACATAAGCAAGATACTATCAGGTACTAAGTTCATGATAAATTTAAGTTCAATTAATCAAATTACTTAAAGAACTCCCACTTAGATAGACATCCCTCTAATCTTCTAAGTGATCACGTGATCCAAATCAACTAAATCATAACCGATCTTCACGTGAGATGGAGTAGTTTTCAATGGTGAACATCGTTATGTTGATCATATCTACTATATGATTCACGCTCGACCTTTCGGTCTCCTTGTTCCGAGGCCATATCTGTATATGCTTGGCTCGTCAAGTATAACCTGAGTATTTCGCGTGTGCAACTGTTTTGCACCCGTTGTATTTGAACGTAGAACCTATCACACCCGATCATCACGTGGTGTCTCAGCACGAAGAACTTTCGCAACGGTGCATACTCAGGGAGAACACTTCTTGATAATTAGTGAGAGATCATCTTATAATGCTACCGTCAATCAAAGCAAGATAAGATGCATAAAAGATAAACATCACATGCAATCAATATAAGTGATATGATATGGCCATCATCATCTTGTGCTTGTGATCTCCATCTCCGAAGCACCGTCGTGATCACCATCGTCACCGGCGTGACACCTTGATCTCCATCGTAGCATCGTTGTCGTCTCGCCAAGCTTGTGCTTCTACGACTATCGCTACCGTTTAGTGATAAAGTAAAGCATTACATCGCGATTGCATTGCATACAATAAAGCGACAACCATATGGCTCCTGCCGGTTGCCGATAACTCGGTAACAAAACATGATCATCTCATACAATAAAATTCAGCATCATGTCTTGACCATATCACATCACAACATGCCCTGCAAAAACAAGTTAGACGTCCTCTACTTTGTTGTTGCAAGTTTTACGTGGCTGCTACGGGCTTAAGTAAGAAGCAATCTCACCTACGCATCAAACCACAACGATAGTTTGTCAATTTGACTCCGTTTTAACCTTCGCAAGGACCGGGCGTAGCCACACTTGGTTCAACTAAAGTTGGAGGAACTGTCACCCACAAGCCACCTCTGTGCAAAGCACGTCAGGAGAACCGGTCTCGCGTAAGCGTACGCGTAATGTCGGTCTGGGCCGCTTTATCCAACAATACCGCCGAACCAAAGTATGACATGCTGGTAGGCAGTATGACTTATATCGCCCACAACTCACTTGTGTTCTACTCGTGCATATAACATCAACATATAAAACCTAGGCTCTGATACCACTGATGGGGAACGTAGTAATTTCAAAATTTTCCTACACACACGCAAGATCATGTGATGCATAGCAACGAGAGGGGGGAGTGTGATCTACATACCTAGTAGATCGACAACGGAAGCGTTTGGTTGATGTAGTCGTACGTCTTCACGATCCGACCGATCAAGCACCGAAACTACGGCACCTCTGAGTTCTAGCACACGTTCAGCTCGATGATAATCCCTGGACTCTGATCCAGCAGAGTGTCGGGGAAGAGTTCTGTCAGCACGACGGCGTGGTGACGATCTTGACGCACTACAGCAGCAGGGCTTCGCCTAAACTCCGCTACAGTATTATCGAGGACTATGGTGGCTGGGGGCGCCGCACACGGCTAAGGAAAAGATCACGTGGATCAACTTGTGTGTCTCTGGGGTGCCCCTGCCTCTGTATATAAAGGACTAAAGGGGGGAGGCTGGCCGGCCAAGGAGGGCGCGCCAGGAGAGTCCTACTCCCTCTGGGAGTAGGATTCCCCCCCCCCCCAATCCTAGTTGGAATAGGATTCGCGGAGGGGGGGAAAAGAGAGAGAGGGGTCGGCCCCCTCTCCTTGTCCTATTCGGACCAAGGGAGGGGAGGGGCGCGCGGCCCATGTAGGGCTGCCTCTTCTCTTTTCCACTAAGGCCCATCATGGCCCATTTAGCTCTCGGGGGGTTCCGGTAACCTCCCGATACTCCGGTAAAATCCCGATTTCACCCGGAACACTTCCGATATCCAAACATAGGCTTCCAATATATCAATCTTTATGTCTCGACCATTTCGAGACTCGTCGTCATGTCTGTGATCACATCCGGGACTCCGAACAACCTTCGGTACATCAAAATGCATAAACTCATAATATAACTGTCATCGTAACCTTAAGCGTGCGGACCCTACGGGTTCGAGAACAATGTAGACATGACCGAGACATGTCTCCAGTCAATAACCAATAGCGGGACCTGGATGCCCATATTGGCTCCTACATATTCTATGAAGATCTTTATCGGTCAGACCGCATAACAACATACGTCGTTCCCTTTGTCATCGGTATGTTACTTGCCCGAGATTCGATCGTCGGTATTCCAATACCTAGTTCAATCTCGTTGCCGGCAAGTCTCTTTACTCGTTCTGTAATACATCATCCCGCAACTAACTCATTTAGTTGCAATGCTTGCAAGGCTTAAGTGATGTGCATTACCGAGAGGGCCCAGAGATACCTCTCCGACAATCGGAGTGACAAAACCTAATCTCGAAATACGCCAACCCAACATGTACCTTTGGAGACACCTGTAGTACTCCTTTATAATCACCCAGTTACGTTGTGACGTTTGGTAGTACCCAAAGTGTTCCTCCGGTAAACGGGAGTTGCATAATCTCATAGTTATAGGAACATGTATAAGTCATGAAGAAAGCAATAGCAACATACTAAACGACCGGGTGCTAAGTTAATGGAATGGGTCATGTCAATCAGATCATTCTCTTAATGATGTGATCCCGTTAATCAAATAACAACTCATTGTTCATGGTTAGGAAACATAACCATCTTTGATTAACGAGCTAGTCAAGTAGAGGCATACTAGTGACACTTTGTTTGTCTATGTATTCACACATGTATTATGTTTCTGGTTAATACAATTCTAGCATGAATAATAAACATTTATCATGATTATAAGGAGATAAATAATAACTTTATTATTGCCTCTAGGGCATATTTCCTTCAGTCTCCCACTTGCACTAGAGTCAATAATCTAGATTACACAGTAATGATTCTAACACCCATGGAGCCTTGGTGCTGATCATATTTTGCTCGTGGAAGAGGCTTAGTCAATGGGTCTGCAATATTCAGATCCGTATGTATCTTGCAAATCTCTATGTCTCCCACCTGGACTAGATCCCGGATGGAATTGAAGCGTCTCTTGATGTGCTTGGTTCTCTTGTGAAATCTGGATTCCTTTGCCAAGGCAATTGCACCAGTATTGTCACAAAAGATTTTCATTGGACCCGATGCACTAGGTATGACACCTAGATCGGATATGAACTCCTTCATCCAGACTCCTTCATTTGCTGCTTCTGAAGCAGCTATGTACTCCGCTTCACATGTAGATCCCGCTACAACGCTTTGTTTAGAACTGCACCAACTTACAGCCCCACCGTTTAATGTAAACACGTATCCGGTTTGCGATTTAGAATCGTCCGGATCAGTGTCAAAGCTTGCATCAACGTAACCTTTTATGATGAGCTCTTTGTCACCTCCATATACGAGAAGCATATCCTTAGTCCTTTTCAGGTATTTCAGGATGTTCTTGACCGCTGTCCAGTGATCCACTCCTGGATTACTTTGGTACCTCCCTGCTAGACTTATAGCAAGGCACACATCAGGTCTGGTACACAGCATTGCATACATGATAGATCCTATGGCTGACGCATAGGGAACATCTTTCATATTCTCTCTATCTTCTGCAGTGGTCGGGCATTGAGTCTTACTCAACTTCACACCTTGTAACACAGGCAAGAACCCTTTCTTTGCTTGATCCATTTTGAACTTCTTCAAAATTTTGTCAAGGTATGTGGTTTGTGAAAGTCCAATTAAGCGTCTTGATCTATCTCTATAGATCTTAATGCCTAATATGTAAGCAGCTTCACCGAGGTCTTTCATAGAAAAACTTTTATTCAAGTATCCCTTTGTGCTATCCAGAAATTCTACATCATTTCCAATTAGTAATATGTCATCCACATATAATATCAGAAATGCTACAGAGCTCCCACTCACTTTCTTGTAAATACAGGCTTCTCCAAAAGTCTATAT
>NC_053023.1:571419664-571451147 GCF_003073215.2 Triticum urartu | reverse complement strand
AAATGTTGTCATGTCTCCTATCGCTGCAGCAAAAAGATATATCTGCCAAGATATATAGGATACCAAACAAAATCTCAGGACATAGTCTATGACTTCCAAGCATTAAACAAGAAATGTGGCGAGGAAGTTAAAGAACCAGCCAAATCCTCGTTGATGATGCATGATAATGAGAAATTCTGACAAAGCCTCATGGTCAAGAATCAATGGTCCTTTTATTTATCTATTTTCCTTTTTCTGGAATCAATGGTCCTTTTTCTCTTCTTATTACACTTCTCTAAGGAAGAAAAAGGAAAATAGATAAATTAACAAAAATACGTTGTCATGTAATACGATGAAAATACACCACATCTGGAAAAATGCTGGTAAAGATCATCTGTAAAGCTGCAACATTTTGTACGTACGACGGATAAGTAGAAGAACAACCTCCCTTTGGTTGAAAGCGGCATGCTGCATGTGCAAAATAACTCTATACTGAATATCTGGAAGATCTGCCACAGCATGGTCAACCTCGGACGGTATTACCAGCAACTCAGTTTCGGGCAAAGCAAAGTTTGGGCCCAACTGAATTCAGACTAGCTGTGTTTGTTCAAGCATGATATATCTATTAATTGGGCATCTACAACTCAGCTTGGTAAAACTGAGTGAATCTCATTGGTCCACACAGATCTGTTTGTAGGAATCAAATGGCTTAGCCTAACCTGAAAAGTATGATTTGTTTCACTCTTGCTGATCCTAAAATAATATAGTTGCATGCATCTTGAACCAGAATCGAACAATCTGTCGGAGCTGAATTCTATGTTCATTTGCAGTTTTGGTCGTGCTGCGAAGTTGCCCCAACAGTGCAAACTTCAGCCTTGTAGCCTATTTCCACAGGATACTACATCTGGATATTGTGACCTCCTCAGCTGTGATCACCTATCTGGTCGGTGCAATATTCTTCTTTGCTGCCCTGATGAACTTTATCGCTGGCGCATATATCCAGCGAACCACTGCTATATTTGTATTCAGTCCCCTTGCAGTCCTGGTAATTCTCCTTGCCCATTAAACTCCCTGTAAGAGCAATGTCAATCAAGCCTAATAGTGAAGTAGCAAACTTTTAATGGCCTTCACTATCTTGGTACTATCAAGTAAACTGTGAAGCTTTATGTTTCCCTTTGGCTTCTTAAGTTTCTATTTCGGCTACCAGGTTGAAGTAGAGATGCTGTAGTGAAGCATATTATCTAGAATTTAGTTCCCTTCTTTTTTGTTACTGACTACTGCAGTTATTGTATAAGATAGGATATAATTTTAGTCTTCTATAAAGACAATAAACATAAGAGCATGAACCAAAGGGTTGATAGTATTTTATTTCAGTAACTGACCAATTGAAGAGAGTGACCGCCCGTTGATTGAGCAATCTGCCAGTTGTCAACGGGCGGTCATTGTATGGAACGGAGGGAGTACTTAACAGTAACTACTATCAGATCATTTAGGTATCTAATAATTGTGATTGTGGAAGTAGATGACAAATCCTGAATTCTAAATATTTTCTGTTCAACGACACAGGGCTATATGTTGCTAGCATTGCAGGCATACTTGCCTTCACTACATCCTCTGGATTGTGAGATAAACAAAGAACCAAACAACTGTGAGTCAGCTAAAGGTTGGAGCTTAACACTGCTCTACTTGAGCTTATTAATGTTTGCCATCGGAGAAGGCTGCATGCGTGCTTGCATACCATTGCTTGGTGGAGATCAGTTCAGCAATGATGATCCAAAAGAAACACATCTCAAGAGTACGTTCTTGAGCTGGATCAAGTTTGCAAACTCCGTTGGAGCACTCATGGGATTGGTATTCTTAGTCTGGATCGAGAACAATTTGGGCTGGGCCCTTGGCTTTATGATATCTGCACTTATTGTACTTGTAGGGCTGTTTGTGGCAGCCAGTGGACTGCCTTTCTATAGAACACAGAAGCCTAATGGAAGTCCTCTAAAGGGAATATTGCAGGTAAAACTTCATACAGAGCACAGTATGCATGCTAATTATGAAGGTTCCAGTACTCATTAGTCTCATGTCATCGTTCCTACATCCTACTCCAAGTGAACAACACAATTCTAGACTATCCGGTCCAAGTTTTACAGGGTAGAACAGAATTTTGCTTGATCCCAATGCACTGGATTAGTCATTCTTATAATCTTAATCCTGAAAGGTCACCATGTCCCATCCCTAACTAGCATATTAGTTACTCATCAAGCAATAAAGGAATCAACACGCTAATTTTCAAAAATTGAATGTGTCTCATCCTGCATCTATCAAGTTAAAACAAGAAAAACTGAAGATGCAGATGGTTCTCAACATTCAAGTTATATTCTCCAGGTTCTTGTCACTTCATCAAAGAAGAGGCAGGTTGCTACCATAGATGTTATCGAGCTGCAGGAGATAGGAGCGGCCGATAGTGTTGATGGGGAAGGCAAATCTGAGAGCAAGAGCACTGGGTAAGTTCCTTAGTGGTCAATATTCCCAAACTCTTGCCTTCTGTTTAGCTAATTGTTAGTACATTTATATTTCTGAAAATAAGTAGAAGTGTTACAACCTAGGATGTCAACAATTTAAAGAGTAAAAGAAATGCCCGGACGTAGCAATATCGTGATATTAACTCAAGTACTCAACTATAATCCTTTTAGCATATTCTTGGAGAAATCTAGAATATATTTGATGGAGGTAACAATTCATTTTCATTCTGCAGCACCACTCAGGTCGAGGAGTTAACAAAGGCCATCACCCGAATGCTTCCAATCTTCATCAGCTGCTTGCTCATCTACCTGCCCTTCACGCTGCTAATGACACTAACGATACAAGTCGGCAGCACCATGGACAAAGGGATAGGCGTGATCCAGATACCTTCCGCCTCTCTAATTGCAATCCCAACAGCATTTCACATGCTTATGCAACCATGCTACAGGCAGATATTGACGCCACTGCTAAAAAGATTTACAGGCCACACACACGGAATCACCCCACTGCAGAGTATCGGTGCTGGCTCGGTGTGCGGGGTAGCAGCAGCATGCCTTGCGGCGTTAGTGGAAACAAGAAGGCTGACAGTCGCAGAACAGCACGGGCTAACATTGACAGGAGCAGGTGTCCCGATGTCCGTGTTCTGGTTGGTGCTGCAATTCTTCCTGCTAAGCATCATGGATGCAGCATCCTTCAGCGGACTGATTGAGTTCATAAAGAGCGAGTCATCTCCGGAAATGAAGCTGATAGCACCGGCCATGCAGTCCATCGTTGCTGGAATAGCAGCCTGGTTAGCATGTGCCTTCATACAGCTAGCGAACAATGCTTCACGGCACAGGGATGGCGGAAGAGGGTGGCTAGATGGAGCAGACTTCAACAGGACGCGCCTTGATCGTTTCTTCTTGTTGCTGGCAGGCTTTGAGTTTGTGGCACTCATCAACTATGCTTTCTGGGCGAGGAGATATGCCAAGAAGCAACGGAGCAGTGGTGTTTGATTAGTCGGTGATAGCTCTGAAAACTAAATAGCCAAGCATAGCGAGATACATAGGCAATAGGTGATAGACCAAATATTTTTTGATGAATTGTTTTAGGTAGTGTATCAATGCTATACAGACTGTAACTGAGAAATACTGTAATCTCCACCAATCAATATTCAGCAGTAGCTTGACAGCACCAGTGATCCATAAAATGTGTCATACAGATACGTTACCTTTTTCATTGAAAAGAAAAAAGAAGTGTCACCTCACAAAGTCATCAATAGATTCGTCGAACATCAAAGTGGAATCGTGGTAGTTGGAGCAATCGGGTAAGAACCATCGTACCCATCTTCCCAAGTCGATACCCTCGCAGCCTCCCCGCTGAGGGACTCAGCGCCGCGGCACCCCAATCTAACCACGAAACGCGGTGGCCGGAGAGTAAAAGGGATAAAAGCAGTTCAGATGCGGAGAAAGAAAACCTACCGCGGCGAGTCTCCGGCGAGCGGGCGGGGAACAGAGGTGCCGGACAATGCGGGGACCGAAACGGCGAGGTGGACGGCCGGCGTGCGTGAGATGGTAGGGAGAGTTGGGGGAACTGGTGCGGAGTGGGAGGGGCTCGGTCGCTCGGCTCAGCTCCGCGGTGGACGGCGGCGTGAAGAAATGCAGGTGGGTAGTCCAGTTTACTGCGCCAGCTGGGACCAGCTTATCTGTCACACCGACGAATGGGTCCCACCTGTCAGCATGTTCTTCTTGCTCCTCTTCCTCTCTTTCTCCTTTCCTGTTCGGCTCTTCCCCCTCACCAATCAATCATAGCCCCGCGGCAGTTTTCAGGGTTAGCAGGGCGCGGGCAGAAGCTGCGTCTGAGGGCCACGAGACAAGGAGTGCGGACGCGGACCGTGGAGGCGACGGCGGCGGCTGAGCTGCGTTTGAGGCAGAGTTATTTACTCAAAACCACCACATTATGGGCTAGGGTAACAGATCGATACCATATTTGAGGCAGGGCATAAAAAACCACCAAAATCGCGCCTAATCTGTAACGCGGAGCACTGATGCTCAAATTTGGTCGCGAAAACAGCGGATCTGACCGGTTGGGCCCACCTGTCGGGCTGATGTGGCATGCCTACGTGGATAGTTCGCTGAGGTGGCTGCGAGGACCCACCTGTCGGCCTCTCTCTTATTTCCCCCCTCTCTCTCCCCAAGTCCCCTTCTTCCTCAACAGCCCCGAGACAAACAGACATATCCAGCGCCAGCGGAGCCTTACCCCGGTGAGCCACCCAACCCCGACGAGCCTCCCCGCCGCCCCAACCACCTACCATCTGCCTCCACAAGCCACTGGCCTGCGCGGATCCATCCCTAGCCGCACCTCCAGCACTTGTCCGGCCCAGATCTGGCGAGGATCCGCCATGTCGCCCAGATCGCTGCCTGGCGCTAGCGCTGAGTCGGAAAGGAGCGCGACTGCAGGAGATCTCGCCCCGTGTGTTCTTGCTTCTGCCGTCGTTGGCTGCTGCTTGCCTGCGGGTGGTCCTTCCCCTCTCCGCCGCAGCGACCTCGCCGTGGTCACCACCCTGCGACTGTCCACATGAGGGGTCATGGATAGCAGCGGTAGCTCGTCTGCCTCTCCGTCGAGCGCAGGCGGGGTATGTGGAAGCAGCCATGGAGCATCAGCGCGGTGGGCGTTTCTCGCGCCGGTCCAGAAGGTGGCCCAGCGGATCCCGCGATGACCGATAGCGTGCACCGACGCGTAACAAAAAAGAAGACAAGGTCGCACAAGCGCCCGAGCTCAGGGAAGGGTCATCAGGAGGATCCATAGGCTGGCGGCGGACTTAGTGCTCTTTCATGCAGTGTCGGTGGGGATGATGTTGGGCCGCTGCCTGTCGGGCAAGGATGAAGGGTGAGAGATGGCGGCGATGTCGGCCGACAAAGCAAAGAGAAGAAATAGACGGAAAGACGGGGAGAAATGAGGAATAAAGAAGAAAAGGGGGGGGGATATGTGATGCTGACAGGTGGGTCCCCCGTCCACCTCAGCATTTTGTCCACATAGGCATGCCATGTCAGCCCGACAGGTGGGCCCAACCTGTCAGTTTCGCTATTTTCGCTAGCAAATCAGGCAATCAATGCTCTCCGTTACTCATTAGGCGCATAGTTGGTGGTTCTTCGTTACCTGTCCGAAAAGTGGTACTAAGTTGTTACCCTAGCCCCAAATGTGGTGGTTTTGGGTAAATAACTCTTTGAGGCACGGCCGCCGTTGGCTGCGGCAGGCGCGATGGAGGGACTCGGTGGATTTAACCCACTCAGAGCCAGCCTCTGGCCACCGGCGCCCGCCCGGCGACCACTCGCCCTGCCTCCGAGGTCCGTTATTCTTCCCATCCATCCCAGATTGAGGTGGAGATGTCGCGGAGAGAATTCCGCCCCAGGAGAATGCAGGAGGTAGTATCTTGTATCTTTACAGTTTATACGCTTTACTTCATGTAGCCCACAGCGATTTTTCAAAGTTGACATGCATTGCCTCATTGCTTTGGCAGATTCTTGTTGCGGTATGTACAACATGACCATGTGGATAATGGTTATGAACACAAGAACTGTACGTCTTTCTTCTTAGCTTTCAACTCGCACATGACTTTACTGCCGATATGTCGTTTTTCCTATTTTTTCTTTTGTCAGACTGTTCGTGTTTGACTCTGTGCATCCTAGCTATGCAGAGGCCGGGTGTTGCTCATCATGCTTTGTATCTGCGTGATGCTACATTTTGAGTTGATAAACGCACCCTTTATCGGAAAAAAAAACTCTCAAATGTCAGAAGCAAACGCATTCTTGTAGTAAGCATGGCATCAGCAGTACACCATAACCTCACAAGCTAGATGATACTTGGATATGGATGAAAATGACGCGAGGATGATGAATGTACCACAAAGCCCATTCCCCCCCTTGCTTATGTGCTGGAAAGAGATACGTTATTGTTGGAGGAAGATTAACATACCTAACCAACAAGTGATATTGATTGCAATTCGTTGACTTCTCTACTCTGGTATGGCCAATGATGATATTTGAATTTAAACTTCATTCTTGTTGGCTTAATGTGCCTT
Organism: Triticum urartu; assembly: GCF_003073215.2. Classification (NCBI taxonomy): domain Eukaryota; kingdom Viridiplantae; phylum Streptophyta; class Magnoliopsida; order Poales; family Poaceae; genus Triticum; species Triticum urartu. The sequence continues at coordinate 571,444,594 of NC_053023.1, read as the reverse complement.
GCTTTCTGATTTCTAGTAAACCACTAAACATATTAATTACGTTAGCCCATTAATAACAACTAGAAAATACTCACTCCGTTTGGAAGTGTCCGGCGTAGTTTGACTGTCCAAGTTCAAGCTCTGACCAGCAATCGATACAGCAGTATGAACACAAAGCTGATACCCAGGCCCTACATTTGCAAACAGGGGGAATATGGTTTTTGTCTTGACTCAATGCATTGAGCACCGATTGATAATTTATGTTATTTTACTTCTGAGTTTTTATATACATTGTTGTCAGGTCGCTTTCATACGCGAGCCTTCCAGCTAAGGTGCACTACTTTAAAGGAAGTTAGCCTATCAAAGGACTTATTCTCAAAACAATTAATGAATAAGGAGCTAACTTACAAAATGTTGCTCCCAGGATGATGTCACACTGATACCAGTATCTGCTAGTTGTTGGTACTTATTGACTTCAATAGTCTCATTGTACATGCACCTAATCTTTTTTCTACTTCATCATTGCTCAATGTCTTTTGTAATGCCCAAATTTTGAGTTAGTAGGAATTATAAACAATGGGAGTCAAATAGTATTGATAGTTGGTAAAATGGAAGTCAAATTTGTGTTAATAGTTGGTAACAATGACATTAAATATTTAAGAATCTTTGATTAATTCTGTTGATGCTGTCACTCCTTTGAATATGGATATCGCCTGCTTATTTATACCCCGCTTATGGTCAGGGATGCTACGGGCAGGCAGACAGGAAGTGATTAGGAGGAATAAGAAGCACCATGGCACTTGTAGGTTTCGTGGATTGGAGGGGAAACGCCATCAGGAAAGAGGTGCATGGTGGAGTCAGAGCAGCATGGTTCTTGTACGGTAATTTACTATACACCGAATCTAGTATGCAGACATCTATATATGTGTGGGCATGCAATATCTCATTGTTTCTATTTTCAAGCTTCTGTTCTGAGTTCAAAACATTGAACTTTTTTTTGCAATCTCCCTTGCAGTTCTGACTGTGGTAACCAACGTGGTTATTATCCCAAACCTGCTGAATCTGGTTACTTATCTTCATGGAACAATGCATATGGGGGTCTCGGCCTCTGCAACTACAACCACTAATTTTTTTGGTGCCACATCCGGGTTTGCAATGATAGCAGCTTTCCTCTCCGACTCCTACATTACTCGCTTTAGAACAATGCTCCTCTTTGGTCCATTTATGTTTCTGGTAATATGATCTTCCTCTGTTCAGTCATCTGCACAATTTCTGATTTTCCTTATGATCCAATTATTATTTTGTTACTTACATGTTATCTTTCTTTTTGTAACAAGAATTGTGCCCATGATAGAGATTAGAGAGTGTTAATAATACCTATTGGGCTTTATCAAATAGTTTCTCTAGCATCTAGGTTTTAGTATTTTCTCCATATGCTAGAGAAGCATCTGCTTCAATGTATGGACTGTAAATAACAAGAATTGGAAGGGGTGAGGTGAGAATGGACTGTAAATAACTAAATATATTACTAAAACAGCGATGCTTCTCTAGCATATGGAGAAAATGCTAAAACCTAGAACTGCCTTATATAATAATAGAAAAAATCAACCAACAGGAACTAGCACCTGTGGTGTTTATATTTAGAACAACAACCGTGAGGCACCGCTGGGAGACCAGGCCTCGAACCTGGGTGGGCTGACCGAGCACACAAGCTGATAGTTAGCTGGGTGATGCTCAGTTCTTGAGAACTGCCTTATAATTTAACATGCTTTAGTACAGCTCAATTCCTGACAAATAATACTAACTCTAGCATATCCTCGACCATTAGATCCACTTAATGTGAATATGACATATTTAGGGATGCCTTTTGGTGTAAAAGGCTACTACGCCATCTTCATTTTTGTCCTATCCTATAAAGCCCTGCATTAACACCCTTCATGATGTTTACTTGTAAAAAAAAATATAATTATGCAAGATATTTTTCTCAGCCTCTAAAATTTCATTATACAGATGTCCACGAGTCAAATGTCACTGGCTGACAGCTTTTTATGCACCTTCTATAGGAAATTATATATATAATGCTATTGTGTTATAATCAAACATGAATTTGTGCAGGGTTACGGATTGCTCGCACTGCAAGCCTACCTTCCTTCACTCCGTCCACCAGCTTGCAACATTGAAGCAGAGCTAAACAGTTGTGAAGTGGTCCATGGATGGAATGCTACCTTATTGTACACAGCCTTGTATATGACTGCATTTGGTGATGGTTTTATCCGTGTTTGCTTGCCATCCCTCGGAGCAGACCAATTTGACCATGAAGATCCCTCTGAGTCCCGCCAACAGTCCAGCTTCTTTAACTGGTATACCTTCGGAATCTCCTTTGGAGGTTTTGTAGGGCTGATTCTCATAGTGTGGCTCGAGAACTACAAAGGGTGGGATATCGGACTTGGGGTGTGTGCCATCCTAATTCTGCTAGGATTGCTCATAGTTGCTGCCGGTTTCCCCTTCTACCGCAACCAAGTACCACAAGGAAGTCCTCTAACTCGAATACTGCAGGTAGTGCTTTGTATTCCTGGCTTACAACATAATATGCCATCCCAATTCTCAGGAAATGTGTTAGAAACATTACTTAACTACAATTTTGCCTCTCCCAGGTTCTTGTGGTTGCATTCAGGAACAGGAAACTTGAACTTCCTGAAAAACTGGAGGAAGCGCAGGAAAGCTGCACTGGGACAAGGGCATGTTCTGTTGATGCACTCGCTCCAACAAATAGTCTGAAGTAAGATTCAGTGAAATAATACCCTTTTCTGACTTTTGTGTGTACTACTTATCAAGTTGGCATAGAGAGTAGTGTACGAGATTATAGACTGTTCATGCATCTTGGCAGATTACTCGACAAAGCTTGCATCAACCGTGGCCAAAGTGGAGCCTGGTCAGTTTGCAGTCTGAGAAAGGTGGAGGAGACAAAGATTATCATCCGTGTGCTTCCTCTCTTCGTCAGCTCCATGATCGGATATATATCGAACGTTATCCTCTTCACATTCACTGTGCAGCAAGGCACCATGACGAACACAAGGCTGGGCAAGATCCATGTTTCCCCCGCGACACTCTTTATCATCCCTATCATATTCCAGATGCTAATGCTTGCTGTCTATGACCAGTTCCTTGTGCCATTCTTGCGTAGACGCACAGGCTATGTCGGTGGTGTCACTCATTTGCAACGCATTGGTATAGGCTTCGTCACCATGCTACTTGCGTCAATCATTGCAGCAATTGTTGAGAAGAAGAGAAAGGAAGCTGTGGTGCAGATGTCCCTCTTCTGGCTTGCACCTCAGTTCTTCCTTCTTGGTGTGGCAGATGTGACATCATTCACCGGGCTCCTTGAGTTCTTCAACAGCGAGGCACCACGCGGCATGAAGTCTATTGCCACAGCGTTGTTCTGGTGTGCTCTGGGGCTCGCGTCCTTGCTGGCCACAACGCTGGTGGAAATTGTGAACAAGGCCACAAGGCATGGGCACCAGGGAGGCTGGCTCGAGGGTACAAGCTTGAACAACAGCCGTCTTGACCTGTTCTACTGGGTTGTGGCTGTTGTGGGATTGCTTGGCTTATGCAACTACCTGTACTGGGCCAAGAAGTATGTGTACCAGCACAATCCACGCATCGTTGAGACATCGGTTGATCAGGATTCACCTTGAAATACTACATACCCGTTGTTTTTTTACTTAAGTAAAAATGTAACATGTCTGATTCACCATGACATCGATCAGTTAAGTTTGCAAAGCAGTGTAGAAGCCTGTAACCGGTGTTCTGCTCTGATGTGCTGTGCTGATTGGTTGGGTTCATCCTTGATACTCCATTTGTGAAATTGTCAAAATAAATGGCTTTCTGCATAACACTACCTAACGTGGATTGTTCATGTCAAAATAATATCCAAGGGCAAATATCTTACTTCTCCGAACAGTGAGTTATGGTCTTCGGTTATTTTTCAGCATTGGTTATTACTCCTGTAGAAGGTGTGTATATCATTCACCTTCACTATGTATTAGTCGTATACATTACACGGTAGCTTTGCTTTACTCCCATAAATTCATCTACTTAGCTGAGTCCAATGATTAAACTGGGATCATCAGTTTCCTTTGGAAAACTGAATCATCACTTCAGGCTTTGGAGTTGAGGCAGGGGCACACAGCATATGTGGCACCTAGGGGCGCTGTTGCTCCTCCCCACAGCCTTGGGACACCTCTCGGGTGGCGGCACCACTAGTCCACTGCTCACTGAGTAACCGAGCACAGCTTTGACTGGCACCTGACACTGCAGTAACCAAACTGGCTACAGCCTACAGCACAGGTCCGGGGGCAGTTGCCGCTCTGCGCGGCATTAGTTTGACTCTCCAAGTTCAAGCTCCTGAACAAATTAACTAATAATGTAATACTGTATGGGTTGTATGGGTTATGTTACACTATTGATAGGATTCATAATCAAGAGCACTTTCTTATGATTCTGATTTTGTAACTGCCTACAAAATAGAGTAAAAGAAATTTACAGGCAAAGTTCAATCTTGGGCAGTCATATTACGCCTTTTATTTGCAAACAGAAGGAGTATGCTATTTTGATTGTCCTATGGACTAGTGTGTTGAGCACTGGTTGATAATTATTTTGTTGTACTTCTGAATTTTTATATACTTGGTTATCATGTTGCTTTCAGAAGTGAGCTTTCCAGTTCACAAGTTAGGGTGCTCTACTTTGAAGGAAATTAGCTTATCAAAAGGACTTGCAAAATGTCACTTTCATGATGATGACACACTGATATCCATATCTGCATGTTTGTACTTGTGGAATTCTAGAATCTCATCTTACATGTCCCTAATCTTTTTTTTCTGCTTTGGCATTAGTGAATGTCTTTTATAATGTCCAAATCCAAGTCAGTAGGAGGTACCAACAAATGGCAAGAATCAATGATTCTTCCTGTCGATGTTGTGACTCCTTTGAATATGAGCATCCACATCTGCTAATTTGTACCCCTATCTATTACTTAGGGATGCCACAGGCAGTAATCCGAAGGAAGAGGAAGCACCATGGCACCTGGGGGCTTCGTGGATTGGAGGGGAAAAGCCATCAATAAAGAGGTGCATGGCGGAGTCAGAGCAGCGTGGTTTTTGTATGGTAAGTCATTATGCACCAAATCCTTCTGCAGACATATTTGCATATGCGTGGGCTGGGCATATGCACTATCTCACTGCTGCCATTTTGAAGCTTCTGTTCCGAGTTCAAAACATTGAAGCATTTTGTATGATCCCCCCTTGCAGTTCTGACTGTGGTAACCAACGTGGTTATTGTCCCAAACCTGCTGAATCTGGTCACTTACCTCCACAGAACAATGCACATGGGGGTCTCAGGCTCTGCAACTACAGCCACTAATTTTATTGGTGCCACATCTGGCTTTGCACTGATAGGAGCTTTCCTCTCGGACTCCAACATTACTCGCTCTAGAACTATGCTCCTCTTTGGTCCGTTTATGTTTCTGGTAATGTGCGTTTTAGTCTGTTCGGTTACCTACATGATTTCTGATTTTCTAACACGATCCAACGGAACTGTTCTTTTATTCTTGCATCTTTTCTCATAAAATTTATTTTCTTATATTTCTCGCCATTGTGATGTGGTCTGACCAAAATCAGGGAGAAGCGTTATCTGCAGTGAAGAAGTAATTTCCCAAAGTTGAGATGTATGGGTGTACAAAATCATATGGTGTAAGGGTGAGAATTGACTCTCAGTATATCTAACTCAAACAGCTATTCGCCTGTTACATATGGAGCAAATGCTAAAACTGAGAGCTACCTTACAATTTGTGGTGGTTTAATACAGCTCATGTCCTAACAAACATATAATACCTACTCTGGCATATCCTTTACATAAATCCACTTGATGTGGATATGAAGGGATACCTTTTAGTGTAAAATGCTAGTATTAGCATCTTCTTGTTTGTTGTATCCTATCAAGCCTTACGTTGATACAGTTTACGATGTTGACATGTAAAAAATGTAGTATTCATTATGCTACACAATTGTTTTCTTAGCTTCTGAAATTCCTTCATAAGGATTTCAAACAGGCTTAGATTTTAACACCAAGTTCTTGCTAGTTGACAGGTATTTTTGCACCTTCCATAGGCAATTGCGCAATTGTAGTATAATCAAACATGCATTTGTGGAGTGCTGGCTGACAGCAGTATTTTTGCACCTTCTATAGGCAATTGTGCCATTGTAGTGTAATCAAACATGCATTTTTGCAGGGATACGGATTGCTAGCACTGCAAGCCTACCTTCCCTCGCTCCACCCACCACCTTGCAACAGTGAAGCAGAGGTAAACAACTGCAAAGAGGTCCATGGCTGGAATGCTACCTTTACTGTACACAGCCTTGTATATGAGCGCACTTGGTGATGGTTCTATGCGTGCTTGCTTGCCATCCCTCGGAGCTGACCAATTTGACCACGAAGATCCCTCCGAGTCCTGTCAACAGTCTAGCTTCTTTAATTGGTATACCTTCGGAATCTCCTTTGGAGGTTTTGTAGGGCCGATTCTCATAGTATGGCTTGAAAATTACAAAGGGTGGGATATCGGACTTGGGGTGTGTGCCATCCTAATTCTGCTCGGATTGCTCATAGTTGCTGCTGGTCTCCCTTTCTACCGCAACCAAGTACCAGAAGGAAGTCCTCTAACTCGAATACTGCAGGTTGTGCTTCATATTGCTGTCTTAAAACACAATGTGCCATCACAATTTTCAGGGAATGTGTTAGATCAAATACCAAGATCTCGTTAAGCGTGTTATTTAGAAGTAATCGTGGACGCCGATTAGGGACCAGGCCCACCTGTCTCCTAGTTGGTCGCAACCTGCCCTATCGCTCCGCCAAAATGTAACCATCAGGGGGTTGCCGGGAACCCAGACCCACCACTACCTGGGTGGAACCACCTGCCCCTTCAGCCCCCATCTCCGAATCATCAACATAAGTATGTAATAGTATAGTATATACCCGTGATCACCTCTCGAGTGATCACGGCCCAGTAATATAGCATGGTAGACGGACAAGAGCGTAGGGCCACTGATGAAATACTACCATCCTATACTAAGCATTTATGATTGCAGGTAAGGGTAACAACTGTAGCAACAATGACAGGCTATGTAGCAGAATAGGATTAACTGAAAGCAGTAACATGCTACACTACTCTAATGCAAGCAGTAGAGAGAAGGAATAGGCGATATCGGGTTGATCAAGGGGGAGGGGGCTTGCCTGGAAGCTCAGCCGAGAAGGAGGGATCGTCAACACCGTAGTTGTACTGGGTAGCAGCGGCGTCGGTCTCAGTGTCTAACGAGAGAAGAGGGAGAAGAAACAATAAATATAATGCAAACATATGCATGATGATGCATGACATGACAATGAGCAGTGATAGGTGTGCCCTAACGCGACAGTAGGTGATACTGCAAAAGGGTGGAAATATCCGGGAAAGTATTCCCGGTGTTTCACGTTTTCTGACAAACGGACTGGAGGGGGAAAGTTGCATGTTCGCTATGCTAGGGACGTGTGGCTGACAAACGGACTGCGTATTCAGATTCGTCCCGTCGTTCTGAGCAACTTTCATGTACAAAGTATTTTCATCCGAGCTACGGATTATTTTATATTAATTTAATCATTTTTGAAATTAATAGAATTAATTTAATTCAAAAATTTGGTTACTGCATCAGCATGACGTCAGTATGACATTAGCGGTCAACATTGACCGTTGACTTAGTCAAGCTGACGTGTGGGTCCCACTGTCATTGTCTAATACTAACTAAACATGTTTAATTAGTTTAGTTAAATGATTAGGTTAATTAAACAAAATTAATTTGGTTAATTAATTCTTTAATTAACTAATTAATTAATATTCTTATTATTTTTTTAAATTTCTTTTTTCTGTTCTAAGGGGCGTGGGCCCCATTCGTCATAGTCACAGGGGGCGGGCCCCGCTGTCGGTGGTCCATAGGCCAAAGTGGGTCGGGCGCAACGGGCGCCGGTCGTCTGGCGTCCGCTCGAACGGGACTAGCGAGGGGGCGCGGCGGACGAAGGCCGCCGGGGCGCGGCGAGGCACCGGCCAGGGGGAAGTGGTGGTGGCCGTGGCGGCCGGCGGTAAGGCGGATGCAGGCGGCGCCGCGTGCGGCGGCGTGTGGGCAGCAGCAGCAGCGGGGAACGCAGCGGTGCAGGCGAAGCCGAGTAGCAGCAACGTGCAGCATGGGTAGTCGGCAGTGAGCGACAGAGGCGAGCGGCGGTGCCTGGCAGTAGCAGGCGGAACGGGGCGCGCAGGGGCAAGCTGCAGGCGAGCAGCAGGTGGCCGTGCGGGGCGGCGGGCTGTTGGGTTTCGTAGCAATTTCAAAAAAATTCCTACGCATACGCAAGATCATGGTGATGCATAGCAACGAGAGGGGGAGTGTGATCTACGTACCCTTGTAGATCGACAACGGAAGCGTTAACTTGGTTGATGTAGTCGTACGTCTCCACGGCCCGACCGATCAAGCACCGAAACTACGGCACCTCCGAGTTCTAGCACACGTTCAGCTCGATGACGATCCCCGGACTCTGATCAAGCAAAGTGTCGGGGAAGAGTTCCGTCAGCATGACGGCGTGGTGACGATCTTGATGTACTACCGTCGCAGGGCTTCGCCTAAGCACCGCTACAATATTATCGAGGACTATGGTGGAAGGGGGCACCGCACACGGCTAAGAATATGATCACGTGGATCAACTTGTGTCTCTAGGGGTGCCCCTGCCTCCGTATATAAAGGTTCAAGGGAGGGGGGCCGGCCGGCCAGGAGAGGCGCGCCAGGAGGAGTCCTACTCCCTCTGGGAGTAGGACTCCCCCTTTTCCTAGTTGGAATAGGATTCGCGGAGGGGGGGAAAGAGGAGAGAGAGGAGGAAGGGGGGCCGGCCCCCTCTCCTTGTCCAATTCGGACCAAGGGGGAGGGGCGCGCGGCCCATCTCTGGCCACCTCTCCTCTCTTCCACTAAGGCCCACTAAGGCCCATATACCTCCCGGGGGGTTCCGGTAACCTCCCGGTACTCCGGTAAAATCCCGATTTCACCCGGAACACTTCCGATATCCAAACTTATAGGCTTCCAATATATCAATCTTTATGTCTCGACCATTTTGAGATCTCGTCATGTCGTGATCAATCGGATCGAACAAACTTCTAGGTCATCAATGCATCTCATATCTACTGTCGTCGTACCTTAGGCGTGCGGGAACTCCGGTTCGAGACAATTGTGACTGACGAGCAGTCTCGATTCATACCCATGCGGCAGGTGCTCTATTGGCTCCTTTTCTATGAAGTTTTTATCGGTCAGGACCGAATAAATAGTTGTTATTTGTCATCGGTTTGTTATTGCGAGATTCGATCGTCCGTATCCAATACCTAGTTCAATCTCGTTACCGCAAGTCTCTTTACTCGTTCTGTAATACATCATCCCGCAACTAAATCATTAGTTGCAATGCTTGCAAGGCTTATGTGATGTGCATTACCGAGAGGGCCCAGAGATACCTCTCCGACAATCGGAGTGACAAATCCTAATCTCGAAATACGCCAACCCAACATGTACCTTTGGAGACACCTGTAGAGCTCCTTTATAATACCCAGTTACGTTGTGACGTTTGGTAGCACACAAAGTGTTCCTCTGGCAAACGGGAGTTGCATAATCTCATAGTCATAGGAACATGTATAAGTCATGAAGAAAGCAATAGCAACATACTAAACGATCGGGTGCTAAGCTAATGGAATGGGTCATGTCAATCAGATCATTCAACTAATGATGTGATCCCGTTAATCAAATAACAACTCTTTGTCCATGGTTAGGAAACATAACCATCTTTGATTAACGAGCTAGTCAAGTAGAGGCATACTAGTGACACTCTGTTTGTCTATGTATTCACACATGTATTATGTTTCCGGTTAATACAATTCTAGCATGAATAATAAACATTTATCATGATATAAGGAAATAAATAATAACTTTATTATTGCCTCTAGGGCATATTTCCTTCGGGCGAGCAGCGGGGCCGCGTGAGGCCGCGTCGAAGCAAGCAGCAGATGGTCGCAGTAGGCGGGGCCTGCGAGGCTGCGAGCGGGTTAGGCACGGCAACGGCGAGCGCAGTGGTTGGCCAGGACGGTAGGGGGCATGAGCGGGGCGCCGGTCCAGGCGCGGCGTGGGGAGGAGGCCGCGGCTGTGAGTGCGTGCGCATGCGGAGAGTGACCGCGACGACAGGGACGAGGAAAGAGGGAGAGGCCGGGGGCCTCACCGCGGGGTGATATGTCTCCAACGTATCTATAATTTTTTAATGTTCCATGCTGTTATATTATCAATCTTGTTTGTTTTATAATCATTTAATAGTCATTTTATATTTTTTTGGTACTAACCTATTGACATAGTGTCAAGTGCCAGTTGCTGTTTTCTGCATGTCTTTTACATCGCAGGAAATCAATACCAAACGGAGTCGAAACACATCGAAACTTTTTGGAGATTTTTTGGACCTGTCGTGGAATTTTCGCGACAGATGTCCTAGCGAAAGGACTTAGTCGTAGGGCCATCGCAACTAGGAAGCTTAAAGGGGTTAATCGGGACAAAGGACACGAGAGGTTTTTATACTAGTTCGGCCCCTTACGATGAAGGCAAAAGCCTACGTCTAGTTGTGTTGGTATTGCTGGGGTTTCGATCACCAAGAGGCTTAACTCGCCGGCTTGGTTATCGATCTCTTGTTTCTTGCCCTAAGCCGCCACCGGGTCGTCCCCTTATATACACGGGTTGACGCCTGGTGGCCTACAGAGTCCCGGCCGGCTCATAATCGTGTCCGGCTCGGTGACTTCCTTTACATGCCTTTCTTTACAAGTCTTTCCTTACATACGGCGGTTTGCAATATTGGGCCTTAAGCCGCCTCTAGGCCTTTGGGCCTTCTATAAGATTTGATAAACTATCATCTTAATGTTTACTGGGCTTCTTGTGTAACCCGCCATTGGGGCTGACCCGGCCCCTCCTGGGCGGGCCATAATTGTGACGCCCCTTGTGACGCCCCGAGATCGATGCGCCAGGTGTCTTCCAGTTATTCGTTGTCGTTGCCGTGTCGTTCGCTTACATGGTGCATCTTGGCATGTCATCATGTGCATTGCATCATCATGTTTTCAAAACCTGCATCCGTCCCGGTCTGCCCGTTATTTCCATTGTCCGTTCTAAGCCCATCCACACTTGCACGCGCCTGCGGCACGTCTGAAATATTATTTTATTAGTGGCTGAAAAATATTCTTGGAATGGGATGAAAGTTGGCGTGCGGTCTTATTTTAGTGTAGGTAGACCGCCTATCAAATTTCATCGCGTTCGGAGTCCATTTGATGCCCTAACAGATAACTATAGCGGCGGTATAGCCGGTCTAACGTCAGATGTTTTCGGTCTCCGGAAACAGTCGTTGGGCCTCTCTCTCTTCTCTTCTCTCAGCTCGAGCCCTTCTGCACAGCCCACAAGTTCCAACCGACCCCTCGCGTGCGTGTCCGAAACTTCCCCGGACCCGACCCGGACAGTTGTCACCGTTGGGTCCGGAACATCCCCAAACATCTACAAAATATCATCGTTTTATTTATTGGACTCTTTAGCATATTAAGGCCCTGTTTGGTTCGGCTGTGGATTTCTAAAAGCAGCTGTGGAAAATCTGCTGTGGAAAAACAGCTGTGGAAAATCTGATGTGAAAAAGATGTAGGTCATTTGGCAAACCAGCTATTACAACTTTTTCAGATTTTGCCCCGCAACGGAATCAGATTTTGGAAAGCACGTCCTGGGCTGCTTCCGCTTTTGGTTCAGATTTTGGCAGCGGATTTCTGGAATCGGATTCTGCTGGGTTCGCCCTTTGGTTCAGATTCTGCTGCGCGGCAGCGGAATCCGTCGATAAAAACTGAACCAAACAGGGCCTTATTCTCGTCCGTCGGATTTCGATCCGATGATCCAGACCCCTCTCTTTTCACCTACATGCTATATATAGCCCCTAACCCTAAATTCTAGGGACCTTGTCCCATCCATCCCATCCCTCCGCCGCAGCCTCTCCACCAAACCCCCCTCGGGATCCTCTTCGCACCAACCAGCAACCACCGAAACTTCCAAATCCATCAATCCCTGCCTCGCCTCGAATTCCAGCCACATCCACGCTCGATCTCGTCGGGATCGAGGCCACCAGCACGCCCGCCGACCACCGCGGTGACCAGGCCAGCTCCGTTGCCTTGTTCCTTCCTTTTCTCCCGTGCTTTTCCCTCGTCTCAATTCTCTGTCTTTCTCACTCCGTTCAAGCAGGAAGCAGCCAACGCCATGGACGTCGTGTCCTCGAGCAGCAGCAGTCCCGAGCATCGCTCGACCCCGCCTCCACCTCGTTCTCGCCGGAGCAAGCCCCACCCCGCCGCCTTGCGTAAGCCGCCGGAGCCTGCTTCCACCCGCGCGACTGCGGCATCCTCTGCCTCGGCCCCTCGCCAAGCTCCTCGAGTCCCGCTGCTGCCTCAAGTTCCCCGCCGCCGGAGTCCTCAGCGCCACCGTGACTGCCGCTTGCGCCTTCCCGGCGAACCACGCCGACCCGTTAGCTTCCTCTGTTTCTGGCGACAGGACGCGCCGAGCCTTCGTTGATCTCCAGCGAGCGCCAAGTCTGCGGCGTCGTCGGTCTCCAGGTCGAGCACCTCGCCTCGCGTTGAACGCGCCTCCAGGTCGCCGCCCTCCTCACCGGAGTCCCTCAAGCTGCCACCAGTCCCGCTGCTGCAGCCTCCTGCATCGCCGGCGTCCTTTGCATCAAAGCAGATTCAGAGGAGGACGAGCGTCTCGAACCCCTGTTGCGCTAGCGCGTTGACCACGCCCTGCTTCTCGAGTCGCCAGGGCCCAGCGCCCCTCCTGCACCCTCCCTCCCGATCTGGGCCAGGCCCACTGGGTGAGAACCCCCCTATGCACTTTGGGCCGGCCAGATTCAGCCTAGAGTCTTTTTTAGGCTCTGGTGATTTTGTCTTTTTTCCAGAGGCTGCCAGTTTTACAGAAAAGTCCCTAGAGTTCATGCATATAATAACTCATTAACCGTGCATCGGATTAAAACAAACTTTATATGTAAAATGTCTAGAATTTTGTCTAGTTTAATAATATCCAATTTTCATGCATGTTTGAGATGTTTAACTTGCTGTTTGCATTAATTTGCTCAATTGCCATGTTAAAATGATTTAATTCATAACTAAATAACCGTAGCTCCAAATTTAATAAACTTTATATGTAAATGAGGTAGAAAAATGCATAGTTTAACATGGTGGCATCTATTTGCATGTTTAACAACTATAAAATATGATTTAGGGCAGAACAGTACCAAATCTAATATATGCACATGAGGAGTTTCCGGACTTGTTGTTTTGCTGTTCCGGCCTCATTTAAACTTGCCTAGATAGATAGTTTCTTTATGATTCATCTCTTGCCATGCTAATCAACATTTAATATTGATGGGTACCTAAACGAGAGAGAACTAAATAAATCACGACCTGATCTTTCCAGTGGCACTCTTGGATTTCCAAGTTGAGGCCAGGTTCAATCATTCCTTTCCAAATCATGCATATGCATCACATACCGCTGATTGTGCATCATGCCATGTTCATGTGTTGGTTGTTTACTATGTTGTGTGCTTCTTTCCGATGTTGCTTCTTCGGGTTAGTTTCGATAACGTCGCGTTGGTGAGGATCCGTTCGACTACATCTGTGTGTCTTCTTCGTGGACTCGTTCTTCTTCCTTGCGGGATCTCAGGCAAGGATGACCATACCCTCGAAATCACTTCTATCTTTGCTTGCTAGTTGCTCGCTCTTGCCTATGCTGCGATACCTACCACTTGCTTATCATGCCTCCCATATTGCCATGTCAAGCCTCTAACCCACCTTGTCCTAGCAAACCTTGTTTGGCTATGTTACCGCTTTGCTCAGCCCCTCTTATAGCGTTGTTAGTTGCAGGTGAAGATTGGAGCTTGTTCCATGTTGGAACATGGATATTTTGTTGGGATATCACAATATCTCTTATTTAATTAATGCATCTATATACTTGGTAAAGGGTGGAAGGCTCGGCCTTATGCCTGGTGTTTTGTTCCACTCTTGCCGCCCTAGTTTCCGTCATATCGGTGTTATGTTCCCGGATTTTGCGTTCCTTACGCGGTTGGGCTATTATGGGAACCCCTTGACAGTTCGCCTTTGAATAAACTCCTCCAGCAATGCCCAACCTTGGTTTTACCATTTGCACTAACAACCTACCACCTTCCCTTGGGTTCTGCAGACTCAAGGGTCATCTTTATTTTAACCCCCCCGGGCCAGTGCTTGTCTAAGTGTTGGTCCGAAGAGAGCCACTTGCGGGCCACCTCGGGGAAACTTGAGGGCTGGTTTTAGCTGTACGTAGTGTTCATCGGTGTTGCCCTGAGAACGAGATATGTGCAGCTCCTATCAGGATGTCGGCGCATCGGGCGGTCTTGCTGGTCTTGTTTTACCATTGTCGAAATGTCTTGTAACCGGGATTCCAAGTCTGATCGGGTCTTCCTGGGAGAAGGAATATCCTTCGTTGACCGTGAGAGCTTGTGATGGGCTAAGTTGGGACACCCCTGCAGGGTTTTGAACTTTCGAAAGCCGTGCCCGCGTTATGGGCAGATGGGAATTTGTTAATGTCCGGTTGTAGAAAACTTGACACTTAACTTAATTAAAATGCATCAACCGCGTGTGTAGCCGTGATGGTCTCTTCTCGGCGGGGTCCGGGAAGTGAACACGGTGTTGGAGTTATGCTTGAACGTAAGTAGTTTCAGGATCACTTCTTGATCACTTCTAGTTCACGACTGTGCTTTGCTTCTCTTCTCGCTCTCATTTGCGTAAGTTAGCCACCATATATGCTAGTGCTTGCTGCAGCTCCACCTCACTACCTTTTCCTACCCATAAGCTTAAATAGTCTTGATCTCGCGGGTGTGAGATTGCTGAGTCCTCGTGACTCACAGATTATTTCCAAAACCAGTTTGCAGGTGCCGATGATATCGTGCAGGTGACGCAACCGAGCTCAAGGAGGAGCTCGATGAAGATCTTGTTCGTTGTGTTGCATTAGGGGTAGTCTTCTTTTATTTTGGTTCCATAGTCGGACCTTGATTGTATCTGGTTGATGTAATGCTATATTTATGTATTGTGTGAAGTGGCGATTGTAAGCCAACTCCTTATCCCTTTCTTATTCAGTACATGGGATGTGTAAAGATTACCCCTCTCGCGACATGCCTACAATGCGGTTATGCCTCTAAGTCGTGCTCCGACACGTGGGAGATATAGCCGCATCGTGGGGGTGACAAGTTGGTAATCAGAGCCTTCTCTGACTTAGGAGCCCCCTGCTTGATCGAATCGCTGGCGTTGTTGAGTCTAGAAAAATGTTTTGAGTCTTGTTGGATTATATATATCGGAGAGTAGGATTTGCTCGAGCCTTACCGCCGTCACGCTTCTCCTCCGTCTCCGTCGACCTTGGACGCTGCATCAACCCGAATCGGTCCAGAGAACGGCGACGACCTTCGTAGAAGATCCGTGGTTGTAAGTGTTCTCCTTTTCACTTCTCAGATCCGCATTAGGGTTTTCAGATTTCTTTGTGTTCTTCATGGTTCATCGCAGTTCTTCGTAGTTCTTTCATCGCAGGCCTCTTCTTGATCCAAAAAGATATATATATGCTTGTGCGGTAGTGTTTTTGTGTCTACTCTTGATGCCCATAGATCCCTTTCTCTGGTTCAAAGATCTCATTAGAACCCACAGACTCATCTGCGCTAAACTTTTTAGGTCTAGAATTTTTCCCATTTTGAATAGCCATTTGACCTGGAATAATACCAAGTAGTTAGGAAACTTGTTTGTCTCAACACTTAGCTGAATTTTCTTTTCTCAAATATCTGTAGTTATGGCGGCTTACTATGCCGGCCTACTTTTCCTTATATGACATTAGCCCTTAACTAAGACGCCATTACTTCCCTGTATTATCGTTATTGAACTATTAATTTTACCATTGAATTGAACCGGCATGTTGTCTTTCCTTTCAGTTTGTTTTTGAACATCATGCCGTCCAAAGCACCAACCATCTGTAACTGGGTTCCCTCAACCGTAACTGAGGAACATTTGAAGGAGTTCTTCACCATAGGATATTTGCCAGGAAAAGACGTCATGTCTTACCGTGCCCCTAACCCGGACGAAGAACGGCCCAATCCAAGGGCCGGCGAAGTGATTGTTTTTACTGACCATATGAACTGTGGCTTCTCACCGCCCGGCTCAAAGTTCTTCAGAGAGGTCCTCCACTTTTTCAAACTCCACCCTCAAGATATCGGGCCCAATTCCATTTCTAACATCTGTAACTTCCAAGTGCTCTGTGAAGTGTATCTTCAAGAAGAGCCGACCGTGGAGCTGTTTAGAGAATATTTTTATCTGAACCGGTAGAACGAGTGCACCAATGGTCTTAGCTTGGATCTTGGAGGCATCTCAATTCAGCGTCGGCAGAGCGCTCTCTTCCCCCTCATAGTCTTGCCAAGTCATCCAAAAGACTGGAATCAGACTTGGTTCTACTGTCAAGACATTTCACCGGCAAACGAGCAGCCACTGCCGGGTTATCGCCCCGAACGTCTTGACTCCAAGTTCGCGCTCCCTGACAAGCTCACTGCTGCTGAACGCAAGAAGCTGATACCATCCATTGAAAGGATTAATGCTTTGTTAGGGAACGGGTTAACTGGAGTTGATCTAACCCGCTGCTGGATCTCATGGCGGGTCATCCCTCTAAGCCGTCGGTCAAAACTGATGTACGAGTATGGTGGAGGCCCGGATGACTCTCTTCATCACAACTCCGTTCAACTAACGGAAGAAGATATTGTTTCAATGTCAACCCTTCTGGTGAACGGAAAATACGAAGACTGCAGTATCGTCGGGTTAAACCCCTTCTGCAAGCTTAACCCGGTGCCAGAAGTAAGGACACTCTGATCTCCCTCCTTTGTATTTTTCCCAGCCATATTGTTTAATACTTGTCTGACCTTTTATCTTGTTTTTACCTGTCTGCAGGCCAGATCTGATTTCTGGAAAGTTAAATATGACCATGAAGCTGCCAAAAAAGCAAGAGCCGCCGCTATAAACGCTAAGAAAATGACCCAGAGGAAGAAGAAGAAGAGAACTGCTGAAGACTGGATGAAGCTTGACGATTCTTCTGAGTCGGAGGTAGCCCTTGACTCCCTTGGCTAATTTTTTAATAATCTTACTAACCTTGATCATTACCAGGATGATACTGGGGCCAGTCAGGCCGTAGAAGAAGAGGTAACTATTTCCTCCGACTCAGCCCATTTGCCAAGACAGAAACTTCGAGTCGTAACCCGGAAAGTAAGGTTTTCACACCCTTTGGCTTATCTGGATCCTCACTTTCTTTTGAAAAAAGCAGCAACATGAGAGCCGCCGTCAAGCCCGGACCGAAGACGAACCGGCTGCTATTCTTCAACAAACTCCCCAAAAACGCTAGAATGAGGTTTATTTCTTTGTCTTCGACTTTCTGTTAATGGATATCCTTCCTTGTATTACTTACTTTGCTTTATCTTTGCAGGAGGTATCTCGCTCTTATGGCGACTCATCTCAAACCCAGTTTTGGGCCTTTAAGACTGCCCCTGGGTAAGGAAAAATCCTTTGTCTTCCGTGTTTTTTAAATCGTCTCTTTATATTGACAGTCCTATAATCTTTCACTTAGTGGCCAAGCTAAGTCTAAGAAGGCCAAGGTGACTAAACCGGCGGAAGACCTGAAGGAAATATGCCCTAGAGGCAATAATAAAGTTATTATTTATTTCCTTATATCATGATAAATGTTTATTATTCATGCTAGAATTGTATTAATCGGAAACATAATACATGTGTGAATACATAGACAAACAGAGTGTCACTAGTATGCCTCTACTTGACTAGCTCGTTGATCAAAGATGGTTAAGTTTCCTAGCCATTTACAAGGGTTGTCATTTGATTAATGGGATCACATCATTAGGAGAATGATGTGATTGACATGACCAATTCCATTAGCTTAGCACACGATCGTTTAGTATGTTGCTATTGCTTTCTTCATGACTTATACATGTTCCTATGACTATGAGATGATGCAACTCCCGTTTACCGGAGGAAAACTTTGTGTTCTACCAAACGTCACAACGTAACTGGGTGATTATAAAGGTGCTCTATAGGTGTCTCCGAAGGTACTTGTTGGGTTGGCGTATTTCGAGATTAGGATTTGCCACTCCGATTGTCGGAGAGGTATATCTGGGCCCTCTCGGTAATGCACATCACTTAAGCCTTGCAAGCATTGCAACTAATGAGTTAGTTGCGGGATGATGTATTACGGAACGAGTAAAGAGACTTGCCGGTAACGAGATTGAACTAGGTATTGAGATACCGACGATCGAATCTTCAGCAAGTAACATACCGATGACAAAGGGAAGAACGTATGTTGTTATGCGGTCTGACCGATAAAGATCTTCGTAGAATATGTAGGAGCCAATATGAGCATCTAGGTTCCGCTATTGGTTATTTACCGGAGATGTGTCTCGGTCATGTCTACATAGTTCTCGAACCCGTAGGGTCCGCACGCTTAATGTTACGATGACAGTTATATTATGAGTTTATATGTTTCAATGTACCGAAGGTTTTTCGGAGTACCGGATGTGATCACGGACATGACGAGGAGTCTCAAAATGGTCAATACATGAAGATTGATATATTGGAAGCCTATGTTTGAATATCGGAAGTGTTCCGGGTGAAATAGTGATTTTACCGGAGTACCGGGAGGTTACCGGAACCCCCCTTGAATCAAATGGGCCTTACTAGGCCTAGGTGGAAGAGAGGAGAGGAGGCAAGGGCTGGCCACGCGCCCCTCCCCCCTTGTCCGAATAGGACAAGGAGAGGGGGGCGGCGCCCCCCTTCCTTCCTTCTCCTCCACTCCTTCCCCCCAAGTCCTAATCCAACTAGGAAAAAGGAGGGGAGTCCTACTCCCAGTAGGAGTAGGACTCCTCCTACGCGCCTCCTCCTATGGCCGGCCCCACCCCCCTTGCTCCTTTATATACGGGGGCAGGGGGCACCCTAGAGACACAACAATTGATCGTTTGATCTTTTAGCCGTGTGCGGTGCCCCCCTCCACCATAGTCCACCTCGATATTACTGTAGCAGTGCTTAGGCGAAGCCCTACGTCGGTAGAACATCAACATCGTCACCACGCCGTCGTGCTGACGAAACTCTCCCTCAACACTCGGCTGGATCGGAGTTCGAGGGCCGTCATCGGGCTAAACGTGTGCTGAACTCGGAGGTGCCGTAAGTTCGATACTTGATCGGTCGGATCGTGAAGACGTACGACTACATCATCCGCATTGTGCTAACGCTTCCGCTTTCGGTCTACGAGGGTACGTGGACAACACTCTCCCCTCTCGTTGCTATGCATCACCGTGATGTTGCGTGTGCGTAGGATTTTTTTTGAAATTACTACGTTCCCCAATAGTGGCATCCGAGCCAGGTTTTATGCGTTGATGTTATATGCACGAGTAGAACACAAGTGAGTTGTGGGCGATATAAGTCATACTACTTACCAGCATGTCATACTTTGGTTCGACGGTATTGTTGGATGAAGCGGCCCGGACCGACATTACGCGTACGCTTACGTGAGACTGGTTCTACCGACGTGCTTTGCACATAGGTGGTTGGCGGGTGACAGTTTCTCCAACTTTAGTTGAACCGAGTGTGGCTACGCCCGGTCCTTGCGAAGGTTAAAACAACAGCAACTTGACAAACTATCGTTGTGGTTTTGATGCGTAGGTAAGAACGGTTCTTGCTAAGCCCGTAGTAGCCACGTAAAACTTGCAACAACAAAGTAGAGGACGTCTAACTTGTTTTTGCAGGGCATGTTGTGATGTGTTAAGGTCAAGACATGATGCTAAATTTTATTGTATGAGATGATCATGTTTTGTAACCGAGTTATCGGCAACTGGCAGGAGCCATATGGTTGTCGCTTTATTGTATGCAATGCAATCGCCCTGTAATGCTTTACTTTATCACTAAGCGGTAGCGATAGTCGTGGAAGCATAAGATTGGCGAGACGACAATGATGCTACGATGAAGATCAAGGTGTCGCGCCGGTGACGATGGTGATCATGACGGTGCTTCGGAGATGGAGATCACAAGCACAAGATGATGATGGCCATATCATATCACTTATATTGATTGCATGTGATATTTATCTTTTATGCATCTTATCTTGCTTTGATTGACGGTAGCATTATAAGATGATCGCTCACTAAATTTTAAGATAAAAGTGTTCTCCCTGAGTATGCACCATTGCCAAAGTTTGTTGTGCCCAGACACCATGTGATGATCGGGTGTGATAAGCTCTACGTTCATCTACAACGGGTGCAAGCTAGTTTTGCACACGCAGAATACTCAGGTTAAACTTGACGAGCCTAGCATATGCAGATATGGCCTCGGAACATTGAGACCGAAAGGTCGAGCGTGAATCACATAGTATATATGATCAACATAGTGATGTTCACCATTGAAAGCTACTCCATTTCATGTGATGATCGGTTATGGTTTAGTTGATTTGGATCACGTGATCACCTAGAGGATTAGAGGGATGTCTTTCTAAGTGGGAGTTCTTAAGTAATATGATTAATTGAACTTAAATTTATCATGAACTTAGTACCTGATAGTATCTTGCTTGTCTATGTTTGATTGTAGATAGATGGCCTGTGCTGTTGTTCCGTTGAATTTTAATGCGTTCCTTGAGAAAGCAAAGTTGAAAGATGATGGTAGCAATTACACGGTCTGGGTCCGTAACTTGAGGATTATCCTCGTTGCTGCACAGAAGAATTACATCCTGGAAACACCGCTGGGTGCCAGGCCTACTGCTGATGCAACTAACGACGCTAAGAACGTCTGGCAGAGCAAAGCTGATGACTACTCAATAGTTCAGTGTGCCATGCTTTACGGCTTAGAACCGGGACTTCAACGACGTTTTGAACGTCATGGAGCATATGAGATGTTCCAGGAGTTGAAGTTAATATTTCAAGCAAATTCCTGGATTGAGAGATATGAAGTCTCCAATAAGTTCTACAGCTGCAAGATGGAGGAGAATAGTTCTGTCAGTGAACATATACTCATAATGTCTGGGTACCATAATCACTTGACTCAGCTGGGAGTTAATCTTCTGGTTTATAGTGTCATTGACAGAGTTCTTCAATCACTGCCACCAAGCTACAAGAGCTTCATGATGAACTATAATATGCAAGGGATGAATAAGACAATTCCCGAGCTCTTCGCAATGCTAAAGGCTGCGGAGGTAGAAATCAAGAAGGAGCATCAAGTGTTGATGGTCAACAAGACCACTAGTTTCAAGAAAAAGGGTAAAGGGAAGAAGAAGGGGAACTTCAAGAAGAACAACAAGCAAGTTGCTACTCATGAGAAGAAACCCAAGTATGGACCTAAGCCTAAAACTGAGTGCTTCTACTGCAAGCAGACTGGTCACTGGAAGTGGAACTGCCCCAAGTATTTGGCGGATAAGAAGGATGGCAAGGTGAACAAGGTATATGTGATATACATGTTATTGATGTGTACCTTACTAGAGCTTGCAGTAGCACCTGGGTATTTGATATTGGTTTTGTTGCTAATATTTGCAACTCGAAACAAGGGCTACAAATTAAGTGAACACTAGCAAAGGACGAGGTGACGATGCGTGTGGGAAACGGTTCCAAAGTCGATGTGACCGCGGTCGGCACGCTACCTCTACATCTACCTTCGGGATTAGTATTAGACCTAAATAATTGTTATTTGGTGCCAGCATTGAGCATGAACATTATATCTGGATCTTGTTTGATGCGAGACGGTTATTCATTTAAATCAGAGAATAATGGTTGTTCTATTTATATGAGTAATATCTTTTATGGTCATGCACCCTCGAAGAGTGGTCTATTTTTGATGAATCTCGATAGTAGTGATACACATATTCATAATGTTGAAGCCAAAAGATGCAGAGTTGATAATGATAGTGCAACTTATTTGTGGCACTGCCGTTTAGGTCATATTAGTATAAAGTGCATGAAGAAACTCCATACCGATGGACTTTTGGAACCACTTGATTATGAATCACTTGGTACTTGCGAGCCGTGCCTCATGGGCAAGATGACTAAAACGCCATTCTCCAGAACTATGGAGAGAGCAACAGATTTATTGGAAATCATACATACAGATGTATGTGGTCCGATGAATGTTGAGGCTCATGGTGGATATCGTTATTTTCTCACATTCACAGATGATTTAAGCAGATATGGGTATATCTACTTGATGAAGCATAAGTCTGAAACATTTGAAAAATTCAAAGAATTTCAGAGTGAAGTTGAAAATCATCATAACAAGAAAATAAAGTTTCTACGATCTGATCATGGAGGAGAATATTTGAGTTACGAGTTTGGCCTACATTTGAAACAATGCAAAATAGTTTGCAACTCACGCCACCCGGAACACCACAGCGTAATGGTGTGTCCGAACGTCGTAATCGTACTTTACTAGATATGGTGCGATCTATGATGTCTCTTACAGATTTACTGCTATCGGGGTTATGCTTTAGAGACGGCCGCATTCACGTTAAATAGGGCACCATCGAAATCCGTCGAGACGATGCCTTATGAACTATGGTTTGGCAAGAAACCAAAGTTGTCGTTTCTGAAAGTTTGGGGCTACAATGCTTATGCGAAAAAGCTTCAACCTGATAAGCTCAAACCCAAATCGGAGAATTGTGTCTTCGTAGGATACCCAAAGGAGACTGTTGGGTACACCTTCTATCACATATCCGAAGGCAAGACATTCGTTGCCAAGAATGGATCCTTTCTAGAGAAGGAGTTTCTCTCGAAAGAAGTGAGAGGAAAGTATAACTTGATGAGGTAATTGTACCTGCTCCCTTATTGGAAAGTAGTACATAATAGAAATTGGTTTCTGTGACACCTACACCAACTAGTGAGGAAGTTAATGATGATGATCATGGAACTTCAGATCAAGTTGCTACTGATCCTCGTAGATCAACCAGAGTAAGATCCGCACCAGAGTGGTACGGTAATCTTGTTCTTGAAGTCATGCTACTAGATCATGATGAACCTACGAACTATGAAGAAGCAATGGTGAGCCCAGATTCCGCAAAATGGCTTGAAGCCATGAAATCTAAGTTGGGATCCATGTATGAGAACAAAGTGTGGACTTTGGTTGACTTGCCCGTTGATCGGCAAGCAATTGAGAATAAATGGATCTTCAAGAAGAAGACTGACGCTGACGGTAATGTTACTGTCTACAAAGCTCGACTTTTTGCGAAAGGTTTTCGACAAGTTCAAGGGATTGACTACGATGAGACATTCTCACCCGTAGCGATGCTTAAGTCTGTTCGAATCATGTTAGCAATTGCCGCGTTTTATGATTATGAAATATGGCAGATGGATGTCAAAACTGCATTCTTGAATGGATTTCTGGAAGGAGAGTTGTATATGATGCAACCGGAAGGTTTTGTCGATCCAAAGGGAGCTAACAAAGTGTGCAAGCTCCAGCGATCCATTTATGGACTGGTGCAAGCCTCTCGGAGTTGGAACAAACGCTTTGATAGTGTGATCAAAGCATTTGGTTTTATACAAACTTTTGGAGAAGTCTGTATTTACAAGAAAGTGAGTGGGGGCTCTGTAGCATTTCTGATATTATATGTGGATGACATATTGCTGATTGGAAATGATATAGAATTTCTGGATAGCATAAAGGGATACTTGAATAAGAGTTTTTCAATGAAAGACCTCGGTGAAGCTGCTTATATATTGGGCATTAAGATCTATAGAGATAGAACAAGACGCTTAATTGGACTTTCACAAAGCACATACCTTGACAAAGTTTTGAAGAAGTTCAAAATGGATCAAGCAAAGAAAAGGGTTCTTGCATGTGTTACAAGGTGTGAAGTTGAGTAAGACTCAGTGCCCGACCACTGCAGAAGATAGAGAGAAAATGAAAGATGTTCCCTATGCTTCAGCCATAGGATCTATCATGTATGCAATGCTGTGTACCAGACCTGATGTGTGCCTTGCTATAAGTCTAGCAGGGAGGTACCAAAGTAATCCAGGAGTGGATCACTGGACAGCGGTCAAGAACATCCTGAAATACCTGAAATGGACTAAGGATATGTTTCTTGTTTATGGAGGTGACAAAGAGCTCATCATAAATGGTTACGTTGATGCAAGCTTTGACACTGATTCGGACGATTCTAAATCGCAAACCGGATACGTGTTTACGTTGAACGGTGGACCTGTCAGTTGGTGCAGTTCTAAACAAAGCATCGTGGCGGGATCTACATGTGAAGCGGAGTACATAGCTGCTTCGGAAGCGGCAAATGAAGGAGTCTGGATGAAGGAGTTCATATCCGATCTAGGTGTCATACCTAGTGCATCGGGTCCAATGAAAATATTTTGTGACAATACTGGAGCAATTGCCTTAGCGAAGGAATCTAGATTTCACAAGAGAACCAAGCACATCAAGAGACGCTTCAATTCCATCAGGGATCTAGTCCAGGTGGGAGACATAGAAATTTGCAAGATACATACGGATCTGAATGTTGCAGACCCGTTGACTAAGCCTCTTCCTGTAGCGACCCGACCTCAGATGGTCAAGTCTCTGTGCTTCAGTGTCATCCCTGGATCGGTAATGCTGACACACACAGTACTCGAAGGATTTATAACAGAGTAGCAATCACACACTTATTACATCGAAAGTCTCAAGAGAGAACTTAATACAATAATATGGCTTAAGGCCATCTAATACGATAACAGCGGAAGGCTTGGAAGATAAAGTGAGTCCATCAACTCCAACGGCATAGCTGA
>NC_053023.1:571402075-571418664 GCF_003073215.2 Triticum urartu | reverse complement strand
ATGGAACCCGGATAGGCGATAAACCTGGACTAGAGACTTGTTGGTTAGTCAGGTCATGGCCGACTCCCTCACCAGGCTTCCGCTTGAAGGTTGCCGAGATACACGATGTGTATATGGTGGTAAGTGGTGAGAGCGTGTGTGAAGAAGTACACCCCTGCAGGGTTATCATTATCTATTCGAATAGCCGGATTCCTCGGATATGGAAACTTGGACCCCTTGCATAGTTCATAGACAAGTGAAAGTGGATACTCTAAAATGCACAAGATAAGTGTGAGTGCTATGGATGGCCTTCTCGTAGGGAGACGGGAGCGGATCCATAGTGGTGTATTGATATGGTGAATATGTGGACTCGTGTGCGCCACCTCAAAAGAGTTACTTGCAGTCGTAGTTCAGGATAGCCACCGGGTCAAAGTTGGCTTGCTGTAGTTAAACTCCACCACCCCTTTCTTGATACTTATGCATATGTAGCTAGTTCTGATGTAAGTCTTGCTGGGTACATTTGTACTCACGTTTGCCTATTTTATGTTTTGCAGAGAGACGTCAGTCTCGCTAGTAGTTCCGTGTGGACTTCAACGTTTAGCTTCATACCTCAGCTACGATCTTGTACCCTTGGGAGGGTCTTGTAGATAGTCAGGCTTCTGAGCCTTCTTCATTTATAACTGTCTATACTCAGACAAGTTAAGGTTCCGCATGTGCTTTGACTTGTATGCTCTGAATGTTGGGCCATGAGACCCATGTTTGTAATATCTTGCTCCTCGGAGCCTAATGAATAAATACTTGAGTCGTAGAGTTATGTTGTGATGCCGTGTTGTATTTACACATATCGAGCATATTGTGTGTATGATTGAAATGCTTGGTATGTGTGGGATCCGACAACCTAGTTGTTTATCCTTGGTAGTCTCTCTTATGGGGAAATGTAGTCTTGTGCTTCCATGAGCCATAGTAGTCCGCTACAGCCCGGTTCACCGGAGTCCTGCTAGCCCAGCACTACTGCTCTGGAACACTTGACTGGCCGGCATGTGATTCACTTCATTCCTGTGTCTGTCCCTTCGGGGAAATGTCACGCAGTGACATCCAGAGTCCTGCCTAGCCTGCTACAGCCCGGTTCACCGGAGTCCTGTTAGCCTAGTGCTGCAACCCGGATTCGCACGCTGCTGACCGACATGCTCGATGTTGATTCATGTATGCCTGTCCCCGTAAGTTAGTGCCACTTTAGGTTCACGACTAGTCATATCGGCCCGGGTTCTCTGTCATATGGATGCTAGCGACACTATCATATACGTGAGCCAAAAGGCGCAAACGGTCCCGGCCATGGTAAGGTTACACCCGTGGGAATACCGTGCGTGAGGCCGCAAAGTGATATGAGGTGTTACCGGCTAGATTGATGTGACTTGGAATCGGGGTCCTGACATCGTTGGTATCAGAGCCTGACTGCCTGTAGGATTACCAAGCCAAGCTGGTTGAAGTCGTGTCTAGAAATGCTTTAGTTATATAAGGGAATTGATTGTGGAAGGAAATGTAAGGCTCTTTTTACTCCTTATCCTCATGACCTTCTGATCTGAGTCATCTTACCTTTTCTATGGGGTTAAGAACTAGGCTTCTCTTCTATCTCTCAGGATGACGTGTTACTAAACCGTAGTTGCCTAGGATTGTTGAGTTCAAGCCTCAGTTCAGTTCCTACTACTTCCATATGTTCATAGCTGGCCTCAAAACCTTGATATTGCGATGTTGAGTGGTTATGCCACCATTTTTGCAGGATGTCCCAAATCTTTTGAGCATTTACAGCCGTTATGCTGTCCGAGTCATCCCAGGTTTCTAAACAATCTGATGCATTTGCAAATCCCTTTCTCCTGTGTTCGATGTCTTTTTGGGCCAGTCTAACCACACTATCCAGTGCGTTGAGGTAATTTATTGCTTCGACATATATGTTGGAGTTATTATTATGACCCTAGGTGTCTTAGAAGATTACCTAGTAATCTAGCCTTGTTTTGTGTTCCAAGTGTGATCATTCTGGCCACCATCCTCGAAGGCATCCCGTGATGTTATTTCGTATGTAGGTATTCTATTTCTGGGTTTTTGAACCCGAGATTCACTCTACTTATCTCGTGTTGATAGTGTTTGCTAGTTCCTTTAGGATATTAGTAACCTTTGCGATATTCCTCGAGGTCCGTGGTATTTCCTTATTCCAAGTACCATGAACTGCTTATGGCAGAAGTTCTTTTGAACCAAAAGGTCACAATAAGAGTGTTCTTGAGGAGTTCTCCATTCATAATTGTGACTCTGCCAGTCCCACCTCTCTGCATGGGTTATCCGGAAGAAACATGTTGAACTTGGTTCGACATACTAATCTATGCATCCACAACTCAGAAAGTTATATGTTCCTTGAGTTGACCTTCCTCGGCTGTATTCCGACCCTAGTCTATCAATTGATAGTCAGGAATAGTTGTGCATTCGTGTTCATCGATGCCTATTATTCTTGTGGTCCGTCAAGCCATTCTGTTCCAGAATGACTAGGAGAAACAAACTCCAGTACCTCGTCCACTTCTAGGATTGGGTCAAAGTAGTTGTATTCCACAGATCAAAATGCCAATCTAGTTTTCGTTCTATTCTACCTTGGGGTATTACCATCTTTATATCGGGAATGTCATGGGAATTGCACCACCTCTTATGAATTCTTGACACAGTAATACTTCTTGCCATCATTGTTCATTCCTCGGTTCCGTGTTATTGTAACCGGAATGCCGACAAGTGTACTATGATGTGCAAAATCAATACTCCTGGCAACTCCGTTGCTTGGTAGTTAATGGACAATACTCTCATTCTTAGCGTGCTGGTTATTGAATCATCATCCTAAGATTGATCGTGCTACCTAGTCCATATTTCTGGGTGCACTCATCGACCAATGAGTTAGGATTGTGACAATCCCTCGCTCCTTGATCATATCGTCCTGCCCTGAAAAGCAAGATTGTTCTCGAGCTTAATAACATATCGGTGGTTCGTGATTTTCTGGATATCTACACGGAAGTATCACCAGGTCGTCCCCTGACCGATATGTTGAGTTCGTGATCAAGTTGGTTTTCCAATAAACCACTCTTTCTCCAAGAATCCGTGTTAGATACCCCTGAAATAGTTGGTTAAGCTAAATGACAACTTGGAGAGTTGGAATATGATAGCTTTTCCGACTTACTTCATCCCAAAGGGATATCCTTGTGTTTTGATAGTTGTTGAAGCAAGATGATATCTTCATCAATTGGTCCTCGTGATTAGTTTCTGGGTCTATCATCTTGTCAAAACTTTAACTTGAGTATGGGCTATCGTCAAGTCAAATCTGAACCAACGATGTTTGTAATGTTGTCTTACTCGTGGTTGATCCCTCGAGCATACACCATTACATCTTTTGGTCTGACCAATGCTATCACCGTGTTCACATGATGGTGGAAGTCCAGTGATATGGAAATTCCGATGAGTTGCTGTTGAGCCCATCAGCAGCATTTTGTCCCCCCCCCCATGATTCATGTTGAACATTACACTAGTATTGGAAACTTTGTAAGCATTGCCTTCATGTTCCGCTCATGAGGTATACGTTTGGATGAAAGGAGTGACTTCCTCTAACTCACGTGCATTTGATGAAAGATGCCGCCGTGAATTCAAGAAATCTTGTTTTTGCTTCCTTCGGAACCATCCCAAGTCAGTCATGCATATGCGAAGTATTCTATGGTTTGAAGACTTGCAACCTTCAGCCCATATGTATTCCTAGCACACCAAGCCACTGATTGATTTGTTCAAGGAAAAGAAGTTCCTTCTTAAGAGCAAGACTTATACAAGGACTTCGATATCCTCGATGACGGTTCCCCATCTGAACTCGGTAGTGTTTATTATAAGACTACCATGTGGTCATGCTTGTCTAGGACAGTGTGTTCATAGGTGTGTAGCAGAACCAGCTCATATTTTGGAGCTTGCTATCGTAGTTCACTCCCCGAGAATCTCGCAATGTCATCTCGTTGATTTCTGTTGCAAACTTTCATTTTCTTTCTGGACTCGATGAGTGTGGAATATCCTGACACCAACCAGATCTGAATCTCAGGCAGATGTGATGGTTGGGATGTTTTCCCAAGAACTATAATATTGGTCTCTCGGTAACCGGTAAAGTGGATGATGTGGCCAACACACCCAACCGGAAGACCTATTAATGTAGTATCTTGTTTGAAGAAGTTGGCCACTTCCCATATGGATCTCGTAGAATTTATTCCAATAGTAGTTCCTTATGGATTTTTTCTGTTCCTGAAGTTCGATCTTTTACTTGATGTCCTAGATACCAAACCATATCAATAAATGGGTTATGCTAGCACCTCAAGGAGAACATTAGAAGCGGAGTGCTAAATGTCTCTTGGTCGATCATCCAGATTTTGTTTCCTTGGCCTCGCTAAGGTGAAATCTGAGAAGGTGTTATCTTCCTTTGCATCTGCATCCTCCACCGATATTCATCATGGTAGTACGAGGTGTCACCAATATCTTGGCACAGATGTTGGCAAACCTTGATGGATATGGAAATGCTCAAGTTCTTGAGAGCACGCCCAGTCACCAAGTTATATCCTCGGCATCATCTGGAATGTGCTTTCCATTTGCTGGGTTGTCTTATAACTCTAGTTCTCTATCCAAACTGAGTATGCCATTTCTCCGAACTCCTTTGACAGATTGTCTGTAATTTTCCTTAGGCTGGTTTAGAGAGTTTCAATGATCTATGTATCAAAAGTAATTCTTTTTGCCACTTAAGGGAATAATTCTACGAGTCACATTCCCCGAGGTGCCCCGTTATGGTATCATGGGCAACTTAACTCCCCACTACTTTGAAACCCCCCTCACCATCTATTTAAGCGTCGAATTGTTGCCTACCAATTTGAACCTTTGTTATATGTTTCTCATCCATCATCTCTGATGTGTGTTTTGCGTCTCAGCTCGAGGGATGTTTATATGTCTCATCCCGCGAGTTGATCTGAATTGCTCGATCTTTGAGAAGATCGATTTCTGAAGAGTTTCTTTCTGTCGTCATAGTTGGATGAAGATCTCGAAAGCAAGGATGTCAAGACCAACAGGATGCAATGGATCAACATCTTCGGGAAAGGCAGTTGGTTCATGAAGATTGTGATAGTTCGAGTCCCCTCGTCCTTTTTTCCTACGCTTGAATCTCGGGACGAGATTCTTGTTTAGTGGGGGCGAGTTGTCACAGCCCTAGCTTCAACCTTGTTGTGGTCTATTCTTGGTTGTTGCATCATGTTTAAATTTTCTTAAACTTGAAATGGGGATGTCCAAACCCTAGCACCAAATGAAATGCAACTAGGATCAAAATAAAAATATTTTCAATGAACCCAAAATGCCCTTCATAAATGCCCATCATTTTTGAATTGGTCTAGAACCCCTTCCAAAATGATGCACATATTTCTAGGCCATTCTGGATTTTTGAATTAACTCATATTGTATTTGAATTGGGGCATTTAAATACTATAAATATTTTTAAATGCTCCAACAATTTTGGAATTAGTTGAGGGTCTCTGGAATAATTCATTTAGTGCCCATAACTATTTTCAGAATTTTATAAGTGATTTGGTTTGAAAACCAAATTTAAACAAATTTGCATAAATAGAAAAACAGAACAAAATTAGAAAACAAAGAGGGAGGGATGCTTACCTGGGCCTCACCTGTGCTGGCCCAGCACACCTGTCTCGGTGCCAGTCATCCCTAACCTCTGCCAGTAGGCAGAGGAGGGACAGCGCACGACGCGCCCGCGGGCGCCATGCCACCAGGCTGCCTGCCTGCGTCGCCTGGCCACTGCGACGCCTCACGTCCTCTCCTTGGCGCCGCCTCGACCCCCCGTTCGTTCCCCTCTCCCTATGGACGCGCTTCCCCCCTCTCTGCTCTCTCCCCGAGCGAAGCTCGCCGACGAGCACCATCGTGGCCACAACCACTGCCTCGCCTCGCTGATGCTCTCAGAGGCTCGGCCGCAACCTCTTCTCCCTCCTCGCCGAGCTACACGAGCCAGGACGGCCCCAAGACGACGCATGTGGCCTTCTTCCCCGACCACGGCTGCCGGATGCGCCGTCCGATTCGCCGTCTCTGCCGCCTCCCCGAGCACCCTGAGCTGCTCTACGACCTCGCCGTGAGCCCCTGCTCCTGCTCCCACTCTCCGTTTTCCCCCTCACGCGCCGTAGCCATCGCCTCGTCTGCAACCGAACACGCCGCCGCCCGCGCTCGTCTCTGGTGATGCTCCGGTGACCATTTGGTCTTGGGCATGCGCCCATCGAACTCACCGCACCACGTAGATGCCGTAGGTGCTAAGGGCACATCGCCACGGCCACCACAACCGCGTCCCCGCTCGCGCCCGAACTCCAGCGACCGCAACCGAGCTCGCCGCCGTTGACTCCGGCCACCCCAGGCCCGGAGACCACCCCCATCCAACGCGCTATCATGCCAGCTCTCCGTAGGGCCAAAGGGCGCACCGAACGGTGCACCATAGGCGAAACCCGAGCCCCTCCAGTGTGCCTCCGCCGCGTTTTTGGTCGCCGCCGGCATAACTCCGGTGACGCTGACGTGGCGCTGTCAATAGCCACTAATGACCCAGCTAACTAAACCCCCTCTCTCACTGACTATGGGCCCCACGCCTTAATTAACCCCGGGATTTATTCCCTGTTTAGTTTAGGTTAATATAGCCGGCCCCACATGTCATTTTGACCATGCCACGTCAACGTTGACCCGGACCCACTGGTCAGCCTCTGGCCCTTCCCTATTACACTGACGTGCGGGTCCCACTGGTCAGGTTTGACCTCGACCGTGCCCCATTGACCTGCTGACGTCATGATGATGTCAGGCTGACGCAGTAATCCTTTTCTAGAATTTAAATAAATCTTAAATGATTTATTTATTTCAGAAAATACCCAAAACTTCTAAAAATCATAGATATTCAACCGTAGCTCAGAATGAAATAAATTATATATGAGAAATGATCAGAAAAATCCAATCTATCCATATGTACCATTCTCATGCATGTGTGAACAACTTACAGCTACTGTATATGACAATTTGAATTAATGGCATTTAAGAAAGCACATATGGAGTTTGAATTTGAACCTAGTGTTCAAACCAACTCCATTTAACTTGTTGCTAGTTGCATTAGCTCAATCAACAGCATATTGCCATGTCATGATCATGCATCATATTGTTGCATCGCATTGATTGTGTTCTTCCTTGTTTGCCGGTAATTGTCCCCTCTCAGTAGACGATGTTCCGACGATGTGATCGATGACACCGATGAAGAACTATACTATCTTCAGAAGTGCCAGGCAAGCAAAACCCCCTTGTTCATTCCGATACAATCCCACTCTCTCACTCCTGCTCTCTTTTACTGCATTAGGACAACAATGATTCAACTGTTACATGCTGCGGTAGTTGAACCCCTTTCCTTTGCATGACCTGTCATTGCCACAATAAATAGATGAAACCCACTAGCATGAGTAGGAGTTGTTTGAGCCCTGGTGTGCCTACTCATTCATGCTTGTTTGTCATGCCTGCGATTGCTTAGAGTTGAGTCAGGTCTGATTCATCGGGGATGAATTGGAATGTGGTGAACACGTCCTACTGTTGAGAGCTAAGTGTGTGAACATGATTTGGTAAAGGTAGCGGTGAGAGGCCATGTAGGAGTACATGGTGGGTTGTCTCATTGCAGCCATCCTCAGGAACTGAGTTCTGTGTTTGTGATCCATGAACAGTTACTACCACACATTGGGTTCTGGTAACTCGACCCCTCTCGACTTATTAATCAACTCGATCTCTGTCCAGGAGTTGCAACTAGTTTCTGGTGTTTGTAGGTAGTGTTAGTAGTCTACCAAGTGGCACCCGGTATAGGTGGGCTTGGGACAAACTAGGCACAGTGGCACGGTGTACCAAGTGGCACCCGGATGGTGGGCTTGGGAACCCTGCACACATCGTTTGGGGCCGTGAGCGACACCCCAGTCGGATCTCCTTGCGGATGGAACCCGGATAGGCGATAAACCTGGACTAGAGACTTGTTGGTTAGTCAGGTCATGGCCGACTCCCTCACCAGGCTTCCGCTTGAAGGTTGCCGAGATACACGATGTGTATATGGTGGTAAGTGGTGAGAGCGTGTGTGAAGAAGTACACCCCTGCAGGGTTATCATTATCTATTCGAATAGCCGGATTCCTCGGATATGGAAACTTGGACCCCTTGCATAGTTCATAGACAAGTGAAAGTGGATACTCTAAAATGCACAAGATAAGTGTGAGTGCTATGGATGGCCTTCTCGTAGGGAGACGGGAGCGGATCCATAGTGGTGTATTGATATGGTGAATATGTGGACTCGTGTGCGCCACCTCAAAAGAGTTACTTGCAGTCGTAGTTCAGGATAGCCACCGGGTCAAAGTTGGCTTGCTGTAGTTAAACTCCACCACCCCTTTCTTGATACTTATGCATATGTAGCTAGTTCTGATGTAAGTCTTGCTGGGTACATTTGTACTCACGTTTGCCTATTTTATGTTTTGCAGAGAGACGTCAGTCTCGCTAGTAGTTCCGTGTGGACTTCGACGTTTAGCTTCATACCTCAGCTACGATCTTGTACCCTTGGAAGGGTCTTGTAGATAGTCAGGCTTCTAAGCCTTCTTCATTTGTAGTTGTCTGTACTCAGACAAGTTAAGCTTCCGCATGTGCTTTGACTTGTATGCTCCGAATGTTGGGCCATGAGACCCATGTTTGTAATATCTCGCTCCTCAGAGCCTAATGAATAAATACTTGAGCCGTAGAGTTATGTTGTGATGCCATGTTGTATTTACACATATCGAGCATATTGTGTGTATGATTGAAATGCTTGGTATGTGTGGGATCCGACAACCTAGTTGTTTATCCTTGGTAGTCTCTCTTATGGGGAAATGTAGTCTTGTGCTTCCATGAGCCATAGTAGTCCGCTACAGCCCGGTTCACCGGAGTCCTGCTAGCCCAGCACTACTGCTCCGGAACACTTGACTGGCCGGCATGTGATTCACTTCGTTCCTGTGTCTGTCCCTTCGGGGAAATGTCACGTGGTGACATCCGGAGTCCTGCCTAGCCTGCTACAGCCCGGTTCACCGGAGTCCTGTTAGCCCAGTGCTGCAGCCCGGATTCGCACGCTGCTGACCGACATGCTCGATGTTGATTCATGTATGCCTGTCCCCGTAAGTTAGTGCCACTTTGGGTTCACGACTAGTCATGTCGGCCCGGGTTCTCTGTCATATACCAAGCGTGCGGACCCTACAGGTTCGAGAACTATGTAGACATGACCGAGACACGTCTCCGGTCAATAACCAATAGCGGAAGATGGATGCTTATATTGGCTCCTGCATATTCTACGAAGATCTTTATTGGTCAAACCGCATAACAACGTACGTTGTTCCCTTTGTCATCGGTATGTTACTTGCCCAAGATTCGATCATCGGTATCTCAATACCTAGTTCAATCTCATTACCGGCAAGTCTCTTTACTCGTTCCGTAATACATCATCCCGCAACTAACTCATTAGTTGCAATGCTTGCAAGGCTTAAGTGATGTGCATTACCGAGAGGGCCCAGAGATACCTCTCCGACAATCGGAGTGACAAACCCTAATCTCGAAATATGCCAACCCAACAAGTACCTTCGGAGACACCTGTAGAGCACCTTTATAATCACCCAGTTACGTTGTGACTTTTGGTAGCACACAAAGTGTTCCTCCGGTAAACGGGAGTTGCATAATCTCATAGTCATAGGAACATGTATAAGTCATGAAGAAAGCAATAGCAACAAACTAAACGATCAAGTGCTAAGCTAACGGAATGGGACAAGTCAATCATATCATTCTCCTAATGATGTGATCCCGTTAATCAAATGACAACTCATGTCTATGGTTAGGAAACATAACCATCTTTGATCAACGAGCTATTCAAGTAGAGGCATACTAGTGACACTCTGTTTGTCTATGTATTCACACATGTATTATGTTTCCGGTTAATACAATTCTAGCATGAATAATAAACATTTATCATGATATAAGGAAATAAATAATAACTTTATTATTGCCTCTAGGGCATATTTCCTTCAATTAGAGCATTTTCCCATCTAAGGAAAGGATGATGGAGACTATGATTCCCCCACAAGTCAGGATGAGACTCCGGACAAAAAAAGAAAAAAAAAGAGGCCAAGAAAAAAAGAAAAAGAAAAGAGAAGGCCCAAATAAAAAATGAGAGAAAAATAGAGAAGGGACAATGTTACTATCCTTTTTCCACACTTGTGCTTCAAAGTAGCACCATGATCTTCATGATAGAGAGTCTCTTATTTTGTCACTATACTAGTGGGAATTTTTCATTATAGAACTTGGCTTGTATATTGCAATGATGGGCTTCCTCAAATGCCCTAGGTCTTCGTGAGCAAGCAAGTTGGATTCACACCCACTTAGTTTCTTTGATGAGCTTTCCTATATTTATAGCTCTAGTGCATCCGTTGCATGGCAATCCCTACTCCTTGCATCGACATCAATCGGTGGGCATCTCCATAGCCCATTGATTAGCCGCGTCAATGTGAGACTTTCTCCTTTTTGTCTACTCACACAACCTCAAACATTATATTCTATTCCACCCATAGTGCTATGTCCATGGCTCGCGCTCATATATTACATAAAAGTTGAAAGAGTTTGAAAAGGCTAAGTATGAAACAATTGCTTGGCTTGTCATTGGGGTTGTGCATGATGAGAGCATTTTGTGTGACGAAAATGAAGCATGGACAAACTATATGATTTTGTAGGGATAAGCTTTCTTTGGCTATGTTATTTTGATAAGACATAATTTCTTGGTTAGCATACTTGAAATATTATTATTTTTATGTCAACAATAAACTTTTATCTTGAATCTTTCGGATATGAACATTCATGCCACAGTAAAGAAAATTACATTGAAGAATATTCTAGAAAGAATTCCACATCAAAAAATCAGTTTTTATCATTTACCTACTCGAGGACGAGCAGGAATTAAGCTTGGGGATGCTTGATACGTCTCCAACGTATCTATAATTTTTGATTGCTCCATGCTATTATATATTCTATTTTGGATGTCTAATGGGCTTTATTATACACTTTTATATTATTTTTGGGACTAACCTATTAACCCAAGGCCCAGTGCAAATTGTTGTTTTTTGCCTATTTCAGTGTTTTGCAGAAAAGGAATATCAAACGGAATAAAACATTCGGGAGAGTTATTTTTGGAACAAACGTGATCTAGGGGACTTGCAGTGGACGTCAAGCAACCAACAAGGAGGCCACGAGGTAGGGGCGCGCCTACCCCCCTGGACGCGCCCTCCACCCTCATGGGCCCCTGGTGGCTCCACCGACCTACTTCTTCCTCCTATATATATATTCATATACCCTGAAAACATCCAGGAGAACCATGAAACCCTATTTCCCCTGCTGCAACCTTCTTTACCCAAGAGATCCCATCTTGGGGCCTTTTCTGGAGCTCTGCCGGAGGGGCATCGATCACGGAAGGCCTCTACATCAACTCCATGGCCCCTCCGATGATGTGTGAGTAGTTTACTTCAGACCTTCGGGTCCGTAGCTATTAGCTAGATGGCTTCTTCTCTCTCTTTGAATGTCAATACAAAGTTCTCGTCGATCTTCTTGGAGATCTATTCGATGTAACTCTTTTTGTGGTGTGTTTGTCGAGATCTGATGAATTGTGGGTTTATGATCAAGTCTATCTATGAACAATATTTGATTCTTATCTGAAATCTTTTATATATGATTGGTTATCTTTGCAAGTCTCTTCGAATTATCAGATTAGTTTGGCCTACTAGATTAATCTTTCTTGCAATGGGAGAAGTGCTTAGCTTTGGGTTCAATCTTGCGGTGCTTGATCCCAGTGACAGAAAGGGAAACGACATGTATTGTATTCTCGCCATCGAGGATAAAAAGATGGGGTTTATATCATACTGCTTGAGTTTATCCCTCTACATCATGTCATCTTACCTAATGCGTTACTTTGTTCTTATGAACTTAATACTCTAGATGCATGCTGCATAGCGGTCGATGTGTGGAGTAATAGTAGTAGATGCAGGCAGGAGTCGGTCTACTTGTCACAGACGTGATACCTATATACATGATCATGCCTAGATATTCTCATAATTATTCGCTTTTCTATCAATTGCTCGACAGTAATTTTTTCACCCACCGTAATACTTATGCTATCTTGAGAGAAGCCACTAGTGAAACCTATGGCCCCCGGGTGTATTCTCCATTATATTAATCTCTAATCAACAAGTTATTTCTGGCACTGTTTATTTTGCAATCTTTACTTTTAATCTATATCATAAAAATACGAAAAATATTTATCATATCATTATTATCTCTATCAGATCTCACTCTCGTAAGTGACTGTGAAGGGATTGACAACCCCTTTATCGCGTTTGTTGCGAGGTTCTTATTTGTTTGTGTAGGTACGAGGGACTTGCGTGTAGTATCCTACTAGATTGATACCTTGGTTCTCAAAAACTGAGGGAAATACTTACGCTACTTTGCTGCATCACCCTTTCCTCTTCAAGGAAAAACCAACGCAGTGCTCAAGAGGTAGCAAGAAGGATTTCTGGCGCCGTTGCCGGGGATATCTACGCACAAGTCAAGACATACCAAGTACCCATCACAAAATCTTATCCCTCGCATTACATTATTTGCCATTTGCCTCTCGTTTTCCTCTCCCCCACTTCACCCTTGTCATTTTATTCGCCCTCTTTTTCCGTTCCCCTTCTCTTTTCTAGTTCGTCTCTTTTCGCTTGCTTCTTGTGTTGCCGTGTGTTGTTATGGCCAATTCTCCTATCGTTGTTAGTACTCCTGAGCATGAAGTCCTCAATTTTAAACAAAGGGAGGGAGAAAATTTAAAAGATGCTTGGTATAGAATTTGCAATGCTCAGAATAGATGCTCTAGGAAGCTATCCACTTCCGTTTTTCTTCGCAATTTTTATGTAGGCATCACCCCTTGGAATAGATATATTCTTGATACCATTACCAGAAGGAATTTCTTGGGTAGCCATACTTTTGATTCTTATAATGCTATGATAGATTTGTTTGGCCCACCACTTCTCTTGGTTAATGGAACTATTTTAACTTTGGAACATGTGATGGAAAGGCTTGAAATTGTCGAAAATAAATTTGCCTCTGTGGAGTTGATTGAAAATTTGGATAAAAAGATCCACAACCAAATCACTCAATATGAATCTAAGGTAGGAGCTACTCTGAAACTTTTTAAAGAAAAAGAACCTATAGTTAACGAAAGAATAGATCTAGATTCCACAAGAATTCGTAAACTTGAGGATATCATTACTAATTTAGGATCTGTCTTTTCATCCGTTAAAAATACTCCAAATCCTCCTACTATCAAGGTTGCCAAATTTATGTATGTCCCTAAAAATAAGGGTGAAACTTCTAGTAAGGAAATTGCGGATCTCAAATCTATAAGTGTTCACCCCAACTTCTTCAATATCATTAAAGAACGTTTTGCTACAAATGATTTTCTTGATTTCTTGCCTAGGAGTTTAATCATTAATATAAAGAAGGAAACTCCTAAGGGTTATAAGTGTTCTATTGAAGAATTGCATACCAAAGATGGTAATACCTAGATCTATCCTTGCTTTTATGCCTAGCTAGGGGCGTTAGACGATGGCGCTTGTTGGGAGGCAACCCAATTTTATTTTTGTTTCTTGCTTTTTGATTATGTTTTGTAATAAATAATTCATCCAGCCTATTTTTAGATGTTGTTTTATGCTTTTAGTTAGTATTTGTGCCAAGTAGAACCTTTGGGAAGACATGGGGAAAGTCTTTGCGATCATGCTGTAAAAATCAGAAACTTTAGCGCTCACGAGATTTGCTGCCATGTTTTACTCGAGAGTGATATTTAGTTAATTATTTTTTAAGATTATTAATAGATAAATTCCTCACGTCCAGAAATTTATTTTAGAATTTTTTGGGTCCCATAAGTATTCCAAACCTACAGATTACTACAGACTGTTCAGTTTTTGACAGATTCTGCTTTTCGTGTGTTGTTTGCTTAGTTTGATGAATCTATGGCTAGTAATGGAGTTTATGAACCATAGAAAATTTGGAATACAGTAGGTTTAACACCAATATAAATAAATAATGAGTTCATTACAGTACCTTGAAGTGGTGTTTTGTTTTCTTTCGCTAATGGAGCTCATGAGATTTTCTGTTTAAGTTTTGTGTTGTGAAGTTTTCAAGTTTTGGGTAAAAATTTGATGGATTATGGAACAAGGAGTGGCAATATCCTAAGGTTGGGTATGCCCAAGTCACCCCAAGGTAAAATCCAACGACAACCAGAAGCCTAAGCTTGGGGATTCCCCGGAAGGCACCCCCTCTTTCGTCTTCGTCCATCGGTAACTTTACTTGGAGCTATATTTTTATTCACCACATGATATGTGTTTTGCTTGGAGCGTCTTTTATGATTTGAGTCTTTTATTTTCAGTTTACCACAATCATCCTTGCTGTACACACCTTTTGGGAGAGACACACATGAATCGGAATTCATTAGAATACTCTATGTGCTTCACTTATATCTTTTGAGCTAGATAATTTTGCTCAAGTGCTTCGCTTATATCTTTTAGAGCACGGTGGTAGTTCTATTTTATAGAAATTATTGATCTCTCATTCTTCACTTATATTATTTTGAGAGTCCTTTAGAATAGCATGGTAATTTTCTTTGGTTATAAAATTAGTCCTAATATGATAGGCATCCAAGATAAAACCTTAAAGTGCATTAAATACTAAGAGAAGTTGGATACTTGATAGTTGTTTTGAGATATAAGGGTGGTAATATTAGAGGTGTGTTAGTTGAGTAATTGTGAAATTTAGAAATACTTGTGTTAAAGTTTGCAAGCCCCGTAGCATGCACGTATGGTAAATGTTGTGTGACAAATTTTAAGCATGAGGTGTTCTTTGATTACTTTCCTTATGAGTGGCGGTCGGAGACGAGCGATGGTCTTTTCCTA
Organism: Triticum urartu; assembly: GCF_003073215.2. NCBI lineage: Eukaryota > Viridiplantae > Streptophyta > Magnoliopsida > Poales > Poaceae > Triticum > Triticum urartu. The sequence goes on along the minus strand of NC_053023.1, from coordinate 571,403,607 downwards.
CCAATCTATCCCCCTAGGAGCATGCGCGTAGTGCTTGGTTTTGATGACTTGTAGATTTTTTCAATAAGTATGTGATTTCTTTATGACTAATGTTGAGTCCATGGATTATACGCACTCTCACCCTTCCATCATTGCTAGCATCTTCGGTACCGTGCATTGCCCCTTCTCACCTTGAGAGTTGGTTCAAACTTCGCCGGTGCATCCAAACCCTGTGATATGATATGCTCTATCACACATAAGCCTCCTTATATCTTCCTCAAAACAGCCACCATACCTACCTATTATGGCATTTCCATAGCCATTCCGAGATATATTGCCATGCAACTTCCCACCATTCCGTTTATTATGACACGCATCAACATTGTCATATTGCCTTGCATGATCATGTAGTTGACATTGTATTTGTGGCAAAGCCACCATGCTTAATTTTTCATACATGTCACTCTTGATTCATCGCTTATCCCGGTACACCGCCGGAGGCATTCATATAGAGTCATATTTTATTCTAAGTATCGAGTTGTAATTCTTGAGTTGTAAGTAAATAAAAGTGTGATGATCATCATTAGAGCATTGTCCCATGTGAGGAAAGGATGATAGAGACTATGATTCCCCCACAAGTCGGGATGAGACTCCATACGAAAAAAAGAAAGAAAAAAACGAGGCCAAGAAAAAAAAGAGAAGGCCCAAATAAAAAAATGATAGAAAAAGAGAGAAGGGACAATGTTACTATCCTTTTTCCACACTTGTGCTTCAAAGTATCACCATGATCTTCATGATAGAGAGTCTCTTATTTTGTCACTTTCATATACTTGTGTGAATTTTTCATTATAGAACTTGGCTTGTATATTCCAATGATGGGCTTCCTCAAATGCCCTAGGTCTTCATGAGCAAGCAAGTTGGATGCACACCCACTTAGTTTCTTTGATGATCTTTCATATATTTATAGCTCTAGTGCATCCGTTGCATGGCAATCCCTACTCCTTGCATCGACATCAATCGGTGGGCATCTCCATAGCCCATCTATTAGCCGCGTCAATATGAGACTTTCTCCTTTTTGTCTACTCACATAACCTCAATCATTATATTCTATTCCATCCATAGTGCTATGGCCATGGATCGCGCTCATATATTGCATAAAAGTTGAAAGAGTTTGAAAAGGCTAAGTATGAAACAATTGCTTGGCTTGTCATCGGGGTTGTGCATGATGGGAGCATTTTGTGTGACGAAAATGAAGTATGGCCAAACTATATGATTTTGTAGGGATAAGCTTTATTTGGCTATGTTATTTTGATAAGACATAATTGCTTGGTTAGCATACTTGAAATATTATTATTATGTCAACAATAAACTTTTATCTTGAATCTTTCGGACATGAACATTCATGCCACAGTAAAGAAAATTACATTGAAAAATATGCTAGAAAGCATTCCACATCAAAAATTCAGTTTTTTATCATTTACCTACTCGAGGACGAGCAGGAATTAAGCTTGGGGATGCTTGATACGTCTCCAACGTATCTATAATTTTTGATT